>NW_012098610.1:174831-333049 GCF_000951045.1 Mandrillus leucophaeus | reverse complement strand
TTCCTGTTTGTTAGTTTTCCTTCTAACAGTCAGGACCCTCAGCTGTAGGTCTGTTGGAGATTGCTTGAGGTCCACTCCAGACCCTGTTTGCCTGGGTATTAGCAGCAGAGGCTGGAGAAAATACAATATTGCTGAACGGCGAGTGTACCTGTCTGATTCTTGCTTTGGAAGCTTCCTCTCATGGGTGTACTCCACCATGTGAGGTGTGGGGTGTCAGTCTGCCCCTAGTGGGGGATGTCTCCCATTTAGGCTACTCAGGGGTCAGGGATCCACTTGACCAGGCAGTCTGTCCGTTCTCAGATGTCAACCTCTGTGTTGGGAGATCCACTGCTCACTTCAAAGCTGTCAGAAAGAGTCGTTTGCCTCCGCAGAGGTTTCAGCTGCTTTTTGTTGTTGTTGTTGTTTAGCTGTACCCTTTCCCCAGAGGTGGAGTCTACAGCGACAGACACGACTCCTTGAGCTGCTGTGAGCTCCACCCAGTTCAAGCTTTCCAGCCGCTTTGTTTATCTACTTAAGCCTCAGCAATCGCGGGTGCCCCTCCCTCAGCCTCGCTGCTGCCTTGCCGTGAGATTGCAGACTGCTGTGCTAGCAATGAGGGAGGCTCCGTGGGCGTGGCACCCTCCTGGCCAGGTGTGGGATATAGTCTCCTGGTGTACCCGTTTGCTAAGATCCTTGGTAGAGCACAGTATTGGGGTGGGAGTTACCCGATTTTCCAGGTGTTTTGTGTCTCAGTTCCCCTGGCTAGGAAAAGGGATTCCCTTCCCCCTTGCGCTTCCCAGGTGAGGCAATGCCTAGCCCTGCTTCAGCTGTCGCTGGTCGGGCTGCAGCAGCTCACCAGCACTGATTGTTAGGCACTCCCTAGTGAGATAAACCCAGTACCTCAGTTGAAAATGCAGAAATCACCTGTCTTCTGTGTCGCTGGCGCCGGGAGTTGGAGACTGGAGCTGTTCCTATTCGGCCATCTTGCTCCCTGTTGCATTTTCATTATCCAGTCTATCATTGATGGGCATTTAGGTTGATTTCATGTCTTTGCCATTGTTAATAGTGCTGTGATGAACATTCACGTGCATGCATCTTTATAAAAGAACCATTTATATTTCTCTGGGTATGTACCCAGTCATAGAATTGCTAGGTCGAATGATACTTCTCTTTTTAGCTCTTTGAGGAATTGCTACACTGCTTTGACAATGATTGACCTAATTCACACTTCCATCAACAATGTATAATCATTCCCTTTTCTCTGGAACCTTATCCCCAACAGTTATTTTTTGACTTTAATAATAGCCATTCTGATATGTGAGATGGTATGTCATTGTGGTTTTGATTTGAATTTCTCTAGTTATCAGTGACATTGAGCTTTTTTTATATGCTTGTTGGTCGCATGTGGGTCTTCTTCTTCTTCTTCTTCTTCTTCTTCTTCTTTTGAGACAGAGTCTCACTCTATTGTACAGGCTGGAGTGCAGTGGCACAACCTTGGCTCACTGCAACCTCCACCTCCTGGGTTCAAGTGATTCTCCTGCCTCAGCCTCTCAAATAGCTGGGATTGCAGACATATGCCACCATGCCTGGCTATTTTTTGTATTTGTGGTAGAGATGGGGTTTCACCATGTTAGCCAAGCTGGTCTTGAACTCCTGACCTCAGGTGATCCACCAGCCTCAGCCTCCCAAAGTACTGGGATTACAGGCATGAGCCATGGCACCCAACCTGTGTGTCTTCTTTTGAAAAGTGTCTGTTCATGTCTTTTGCCCACTTTTTATGGGTTTGTTTGTTCATTTTCTCATAAATTTGCAAGTTCTTTATACATGCTGGATATTTGACCTTTGTCAGATGGAGAGTTTGCAAAAATTTTCTCCCATTCTGTAGGTTGTCTGTTTAATCTGATAGTTGCTTTTGCTGCACAGAAGGTCTTAAGTTTACATTCCATTTGTCAACTTTTGCTTTTGTTGCGATTACTTTGGTGTCTTCATCATGAAATCTTTGCCCATTCCTCTGTCCTGAATGGTATTGTCTAGGTTGCTTTCCAGGGTTTTTATAATTTGGAGTCTTACATTTACATCGTTAACCAATCTTGAATTGATTTTTGTATATAGTGTAAGGAAAGGGTTCAGTTTCAATCTTCTGCATATGGTTAGCCAGTTATTCCAGGAGCATTTATTGAATAAAGAGTCCTTTACGTATTGCTTGTTATCGTTAATGGTTGTAGGTGTGTGGCCTTATATCTGGGCTCTCTATTCCATTCCATGGGTCTATGTGTTTGTTTTGCACCAGTACCATGCTGTTTTGGTTACTGTAGCCCTGCGTAAGAGTTAGAAGTCAGGTAACGGGAAACTTCCTGCTTTGTTCTTTTTGCTTAGGATTGTCTTGGGTATTCAGGCTCTTAGTTGGTTCTGTATGAATTTTAAATAGTTTTTTTTAGTTCTGTGAAGAATGTCATTGATAGTTTGATAGGAATAGCATTGAATCTATTAAGTGCTTCAGGTAGTATGGCCATTTTAGTGATATTGATTCTTCTTGTCCAAGAGCGTGAAATGTTTTTCCATTTTTTGGTTTCATCTCTGATTTCTTTGAGTGTAATTTTCATTGTAGCAATCTTTCACCTCCCTGCTTAGGGGTATCCCTATGCATTTTATTCTTTTGTGGCAATTGTGAATGAGATTTTTGTTCCTGATTTGGCTGTCAGCTTATGTATTGTTGGTGTATAGGAATGCTAGTGATTTTGGGACATTGATTTTCTATCTTGAGACTTTTCTGAAGTTGTTTATCAGGTGAAGGAGCTTTTGGATAGAGAGTATGGGGTTTTCCAGATATAGAATTTTGTTGTCTGTAAACAGGGTTAGTTTGACTTCCTCTCTTTCTATTTAGATGTCCTTTATTTCTTTATCTTGCTTATTTGCTTTGGCCAGGACTTCCAATGCCATGTTAAAATAGGAGTGGTGAGAGAGAGCCTCCTTGTCTTGTGCCAGTTTTCAATGGGAATGCTTCCAGCTTTTGCCCATTCAGTATGATGTTTGCTGTGGTTTTGTCATAGATGATTCTTAGTATTTTGAGGTATGTTCTTTCAATACATAGTTTATTGATAAGTTTTAACATGAAGGGGTTTTGAATTTTGTTGAAAGCCTTTTCTGCATATATTGAGATAATCATGTGTTTTTTGTCTTTAGTTTTGTTTATGTCATGAATCTCATTTATTAATTTGCTTGTTGAACCAACCTTGCATTCTGGGGATTATGCCTACTTGATCATGGTGGATTAGTTTTTTAATTTCCTGCTGAATTCGGTTTGCAAGTATTTTGTTGAGGATTTTTACTACAATGTTCATCAAGGATATTGGCCTGACTGTTTCTTTTTTTTGTTGTGTTTTACTAGGTTTTGTTATCAGGATGATGCTGATCTCATGGAATGCATTGGGGAGGAGTTCCCTCCTTCTTGAATTTTTGGAATAGTCTCAGTAGGAATGGTGCCAGCCCTTCTTTGTACATCTGTTAGAATTCAGCTATGAATCCATCTGGTTCTGGACTTTTTTTGATTGGTAGGCTATTTATTTATGATTCAAGTTCAGAGCTCATTATTGGTCTGTTCAGGGAATCAATCTTTTCCTGGTTCAGTCTTGGGAGGGTGTATGTGTCCAGGAATATATTCCTCTCTTCTAAGTTTTCTAGTTTGTGTGCATAGAAGTGTTCATGGTAGTTTCTGCTTGTTACTTTTATTTCATTGGGGTCAGTGGTAACATCCTCTTTGTCATTTATAATTGTGTTTATTTGAATCTTTTCTGTTTTCTTATTTATTATTCTAACTAGTGGCCTATCATATTAATTTCTTCAAAAAAACCAACTCCTGTATTCATTGATCTTTTGAATCATTTTTCCTGTGTCAGTTTCCTTCAGTTTAGCCTTAATTTTGGTTGTTTTTGTCTTCTGCTAGCTTTGAGATTGATTTGCTCTTGCTTCTCTAATTCTTTCAGTTGTGATGTTATCTTGTTAATGTAAGATATTTCTAACTTTTTAATATGGGCATTTAGTGCTAGGAATTTGTCCCTTAACACTGCCTTAGCTGTGTCCCAGAGATTCTGGTGTGTTGTATCTTTGTTCTCATTAGTTTCAAAGAACTTCTTGATTTCTGCCTTAATTTAATGATTTATCCTAAAGTCATTCAGGAATATGTTGTTTAATTACCATGTAATTGCATGGTTTTGAGTTATTTTAAATATCTGAACTACTATTTTATTATGTTGCGGTCTCAGAATGTGTTTGGTATGCATTAATTTCATTTGCACCTGCTGAGAATTTTTTATATCCAAGTATGTGGTTTATTTAAGGTGATGTGTCATGTGGTGATGAGAAGAGTATATATTCTGTTGTTTTTGGGTAGAGAGTTCTGCAGAGGTTTATTAGATACATTACATCCAATGTTAAGTTCAGGTTCTAAATATCTTTGTTAATCTTCTGCCTTGATGATCTGTCTACTTCAGTCAGTGAGGTGTTGAAGTATCCTACTATTATTGTGTGGGAGTCTAAGTCTCTTTGTAGGTCTCTCAGAATTTGCTTTAGAAATCTGGGTGCTCCTTTGTTGGGTGCATATATATTTAGGATAGTTATGTCTTCTTGTTGAATTGAACCCTTTACCATTATATAATGCTCTTCTTTGTCTTTTTTGATCTTTGTGGATTTAAAGTCTGTTTTGTTTGAAATTAAGATTGCAAACCCTGCTTTTTTTCTGATTTCCATTTGCTTGGTAGATTTTTCTCTATCCCTTTATTTTGAGCCTATGGGTTTCATTCTATGTTAGATGGGTCTCTTGAAGACAGCATACCATTAGGTCTTGTTTTTTAGCCAGCTTACCACTCTGTGCCTTTTAATTGGGATATTTAGCTTGTTTACATTCAAGGTCAGTATTGATATGTGTGGATTTGATCCCGTCATTGTGTTGTTAGCTGGTTATTATGCCAGATTGTGTGATTGCTTTATAGTGTCACTGGTCTGTGTATTTAAGTGCATTTTTATATTGACTGGAAGCAGTCTTCCCTTTCTATATTTAGTGCTTCTTTCAAGATCTCTGGTAAGGCAGGTCTTGTGTTAATAAACTCCCTCAACATTTGTTTACTTGGAAAGGATCTTCTTTTTCCTTTACTTAGAAAGCTTTGTTTGGCTGGATATGAAATTCTTGCTTGAAGATTTTTTTTTCTTTAAGAATGTTTAATATAGGCCCCAATCTGTTCTGGGTTGTAGGGTTTCAGCTGAGAGATGTGCTGTTAGCCCATGGTATCCCTTTTGTAGGTGACCTGCCTTTCCTGTCTAGCTGTCTTTAACATTGTCTTTCATTTCAACCTTGGAAATGCTGATCATTATGTGTCTTGAGGATGATCTTGCTGTGTTGAATCTTGCAGTGGTTCTCTATATTTCCTGGATTTGACTGTTGGCCTCTCTAGCAAAGTTGGGGAAGTTTTCATGGGCATAATCCTGAAATATGTTTTCCAAGTTGTTTGCTTTCTCTTCATCCCTTTCAGGGATGCTACTGATTCATAGATTTGGCCTCTTTACGTCATCTCATATTTCTTGGAGGTGTTGTTGATTTCTTTTCATTCTTTTCTCTTTGTTTTTGTCTGATTGTCTTATTTCAGAGAGCCAGTCTTCAGCTTCTGAGATTCTTTCCTCGGCTTGGTCTGTTTTGCTGTTAATACTGGTGATTGCATTGTGAAATGCTTTTAGTGTGTTTCCCAGCTCTGTCATATTTGTTAGGGTATACTGGCTATTTCATCTTTCAGCTCCTGTATCATTTTATTGTGATTCTCAGTTTCCTTGCGTTGGGTTTTGCCATTCTCCTGAATCTTGATTATCTTCATTCCTATTCATATTCTGAATTCTATTTCTGTCATCTCAGCCAGCTCAGCCTCGTTAAGAACCCTTGTTGGAGAACTGTTGTGGTTGTTTGGAGGATGTGCAGCACTCAGGCCATTTGCACTTCCAGAGTTCTTGTGTTGATTCTTTCTCATCTCTGCCTGTGAGTGTTCCTTTTACTGAATTGTAGATTGAGCACAGTTGATGGACTTCTTTTCTGAATGTTTTCACAGGGCTGAGGCTTTGTGCAGGGTCCTTATTTGCAGCTGACTTCTTGCCTTTGGTTTCACAGGGGTGTATGTTAGTGAGGTATTTTTCTTTGTGTTGAAGTTTTGGGGCGTGATCTATAGGTAGTTTTTAGGTATATTGGTTAGTTGGTAGACTCGTTCCCAGTCACATGGCTCCCCTATATTTCCTCACAGTTGCAGCTGTGCTCCCTCTCAATGGTCTGAAAGTGTGCACTCCTCTCCCACTTGAGTGCTGGCCATAGGTTGTGGCTGGGCATTTTTGGGCTGCCCACCACAGCTCTAGGGTGATATCTGGGTTTATGTCCCCATGCTACAATTTGGAGGCAACAGAGAAAGGGAACTTAGTAGTGGCTGTGACCAAGAGTCCTTTGCTTGCCTCCCAGGGATTCCACCCCAGAGAGTTGCAGGTCAGCAATTGCTTGGTGCAATTAGCCCAGGATGGAAGGTCTGTGCTCTGGGCCTAATTGAGGGATTCTCTGTGTGGTGATCAGCAAGGAAGTAAGTGGAACCCATGGGAGATGGACTAGCCTCCTCTCTTTGGGTTGAGTGCAGTTTGTTGGAGGTGTAGATAAGGCACTTAGAGTCTTTGCTCCTTCGTTAGTGTAAGAGTAGCAAGAGCAGTTCCACTGCAAAAGCAGTGGTAGAGAAGCTTTCAGTTGCTGTGGGAGCTCTGCCTCCAAGAAGCACAGAGCCACTGTTATTGGGGGTGTTCAGTCACTGGTGTGGGGTGGCTGCACTGCTGTTGTGAGCTTGGGGTTCCACTTGTTGGGGAGCAAGGGCAGAAGGCTCACAGGGAGGAGAGATCGTTCTCCTCTCTGTATGGTACCTGTGGCATGCCATAAGCTTGCATGTAGCCCTCAAGCTCTTTGTTTCTTCTCCAGATGAAGGGCAGCAGGGATAGAACTGTTACTATGGCAATGGTGGAGGGGCTGTCATATGCTTCTGATAACCTCTCCCTGGGGAAACTCTGGGCCACTACCAGTGGTCATACTCATCCATGGGTGGGGTGGCTGTTCTGCATTCATGAGCCAGGGCCCCTCTCTGGTGAAGAGTGGGTGGTGTAGGTTTCCAGGGAAGAGGGGCTATGCTGTACTTCGTATAATGGCTGTGGTGTGCTGGAAGTGCCAGTGTAATGACTAGACCTTTTATTCCCTCCGTAGTCTGAAGTCTGAGGACTGTTATGGCTGTACTACTGCAACTGTAGTGGTGGAGTGGTTGTGCATTGACTCTGTGATTTCCTCCTCAGAGAAATGCTGGCCTGCCTCTGATTGTGGTGATCAGGTAAGGGCAGGTTGGTTGTGCTGGAGTCTCAGGTTGGGTGGCTCTGCCCATTGAGGAGAAGTGAGAACCACGACCTGCATGGATAACAGTCTAGCCACTTTTCTGTGAGGTGGTTACTCTGTGCTGGGGGTCCAAACCAGCCCTTGGTCCCCACAGACTCTTCCAAACCTGGAGACAGCAAGGGAAAGGGCTGAAAGACAGCAAAGATGGCAACTCACCCTTCCCACTGGGAACTTTGTCCAGGGAGCTGCAGAGTTGCTACTGGCTCGATAACCCTGGCGGGGGCTGGCTAACCCCTCCAGGCCTGGAGGACTTACCCAGTGAGGAAATATGGAATGGGCACCTATGTAACAGTCTGGACACTTTTCCACAAGGCTGTTGCAGTATGATGGGGTTCTGGCCCAGTTCCTAGTCACTTTGATTTTTCCAGTACCTGAAAGTACCAACAGAGAAGACTGCAAAACAACAAAGATGGTGACCTGCCCCTCCCTCTGGGAACTCCATCACAGGGAGGTATGGACCTGTTGCCAGCCTGAATGCACCTGTAGGAAGAAGGCTGGAGACCCCAGCTGGGAGGTCCTGCCCAGTGAGGAGAAATGGATCAAGGATCCACTTAAAAAAGCAGTCTGGCCACTTGTAGAGCAGCTGTGCTGTGCTGGGAGGCCACTGCAGGCCCTAGTCGCTTCAGACTCTGCAAAGACTGAAAGCAAGAAAGGCTAAGTTGGTTAAACAGCAAAGATGGCAGCCTGCTCCTCTCTCTGGGAGCTCTGTCCCAGGGATAACTTTTCAGTAATACAAACATCATAATAAGTACTCTTGTGTAGCCCGGTGTGATGGTGGACACGTGAACTCCCAGCTACACTGGTGGCTGAGGTGGGAGGATCACATGAAACTAGAAGTTCGAGGTCACGGTGTGCTATTATGTGATCATGCCTGTGAATAACCAATGTACTCCGGCTTGGGTGACATAAGGAGACTCCATTTTCAAAAATAAAAAAACAGAAAGAAAATCTCTAGACATTGCCGAATGTCCCCTACAAAGTGACTAGCCCCCAAGTTGAGAACCACTGGGTTATTCAAGGTGTTCTTAGGGTGAAAAAATCATGAATCATTAAAAAAGGAAAAAAATGATGAATTGGATTATATTAACACTTAAAAATTAAAAAATATTCTTGTGTATAAAATACGTGTTTTAAAATGTACTTATTCAGGAAAGATTGATTGAATGCTTACAGGTACTTATTGTGCTAGGCTCTGGGGAAATATGGTGGGTAAAACATGTTAATTTCCTGCTGTGCCGGAGCTTGTAGTCTAATAGTCTCTCCGTCTCCTTAGGTTTAGCTCCTAGGGATGGAATTGCTGCATCGAGACTGCTTTCCAGAGCAATTTATATGCTTCTCAGTAGAAGACAAGGTTTCTCATTTTCCTATATTCTCATGAACATAGATTTCCTTTGAATTTTGAGTGGTTTCTTAACAATTTCATCAGGAAAATGGAAGTGGATAACCTAGAATACAAGAGTGAGGAAGTTACATGGCCTCTAGACTCTTACCATTGTTTTCTCCTTTTGGTCTTTTGCTGCTAGCACCTGATGCTTTTTGCTAGATAGCCCTAAGAAGTAGCTTTCTTTTTCCCTCTGGTATTCTAGATTATGAGCAATTTTATTTAATTGTTTATTTGGTCATTCATCCATTCACCATTAATCACAGGATAAGTGCCTACTTTGTGCTAAGCCCTTACCAGGTAACAGGGATATAGAAATGAAAGATAAGATGCCTGCCCTCAAGATCTCTCAGACTACTACTCACAGGACCAGGAGAGAGAAGGCCTCTGACACTATCCAATTAACTTAAGTGCCTTGATGTTGGAGCTCCTCAAGCCTCTGAGCATCCCATGAAATGGAAACATCAGTGTTGGAGCCCAGAGGGTGTGTGTATAGGGTGGTTCAGGCCTCTTTGCCTTCTGTGAGCAATCTAAGAAAATATAAAAATCTCACGTAGAGAATAGCTCAGGCTGATGTGTGTGGAGGTGACTGCATGAATGGACCTATACAGTAGAGTCCTTCCAGATGACATCTTTGGTAGTTTGACACAAAGCACTCCCTCCCCAACCTTATCTTAACGTTTTGCCCAATAATTTTACCAATTGCTTTGATGAGGGCTAGAGAATATTCCAATCAAGGTTACAAATGCAAACAGGCTATAAATGGGTAGGGTCAGGAAAAAAGAGCCCAGGGTAATATCCTCAGTCCAAGGAGGGTGAATGTAGACTGGGGTTCCAGATCACAGCTGACAAGATGTATTAATCTTCTTCAAGTGCAAAGTTCTATACCTCAGCTCTAAAATCTAGCTGTAGTGTCAATTAAAAACAAAATGAAACTTTAAAAAGTAAATCAAATAATAGACACTGACTCCATGAAAATACCACATGAAGCTCCAGAACTAGTGAGGGAAATACAGAAAGAAATAGAAAGATATTGTCCAGAGTGATTAGTGCTACCATAGGGATAAATATATAACACTGTGGGAGCACTACATTAAGATGTGTAAAGAATACATCCAGATGGGAAGGTGAAGGTAGTGTCAGGAATATGACAGTGAACAACAAACAAAACTTGCTGCCTTCATGCAGCTTAGTTTTTAGTATAGGAATTTACACAGTAAATACAAAAATATTATATACTCATATTAAATGGTATGGTGGAAAGTAAAGCACATAAAAGGATGGGATGTGGGGGCCCGCTGGGGCTGTAATTTTAAATAAGGTACGATGACTGAGAAGATGACATTTGAATAAAAAGCTGAAAAAAATAACAAATGAGCCATGTGAATATCTGGAGTAGAGAGTTCCAGGCAGAGGGAGTGATAAGTACAAGGATCCCAGGGTGGGAACATACTTCTTATGTTCAAGGAATAAGTTGGAAGATTGTGGCAGAGTGAGCAAGGATGAGTAGTAGGACACAAGGACAGAGAGGTTAGGATTATAGGGCAAGGTGGGAGGCAGAGCATGTAGGGTCTTGTAAGCCACAATAAGAATTTTGGCTTTTTTTCTGAATGAAGTGGGAAGCCACTGGAGGATACGATCAGAGCTTAGAGGAACTTGAATGCTTTGTTCAACAGTTAGACTTTATTCTAGAGAATAAGAGGAGCTTTGAATATTGTTGTTGTGGTGGTGGTGGTAGTGGTTGTTATGGTTGTTGTTTTGAGACGAAGTCTCACTCTGTTGCCCAGGCTGGAGTGCAATGGTGTGATCTTGGCTCACTACAACTGCCGATTCCCCGGTTCAAGCGATTCTCCTGCCTCAGTCTCCTGAGTAGCTGGGACTACAAGCACCCACCACCACGACTGACTAATTTTTATATTTTTAATAGAGACGGGGTTTCACTATGTCGGCCGGGTAGGTGTCGACCTCTTGACCTCAGATGATCCATCCACCCACCTCGGCCTCCCAAAGTGCTGGGATTATAGGTGTGAGCCACCACACCTGCCCTATGAGTGGTTTTGAGAAGGAGAGTGGCATGTGGATCTCTGCGTTAGAAAGATCATTCTGGTAGCTAAAGAAGGATGAGTTAAAAAGGAACATGTGAAAGTAGGAAAAGCAGTTAGGAGACCCTGTCTCCTATCCTTCCTGTTCCAGATCCCTGAAGGAGCTGGGAAACAATTGGTCCTTCTCTCTGAGTTGAAACCTCAAAGCCAGTAGAATGGGGTGGGACTAAAATAGTGGCAAGGAGACTTCTTAGGAGACTATTACGATTATCCCAAGGTGAGACAATGAGTAGCTGAGCAAGGAGGGAAAGATTTGTGAGAGGGTAAAAGTGCATCACAAAATGCAAAGTCAGGGCTCAATAGCAGCAACTGTGAAAATGACAAAGGGGTTTTAATTGACAGCAACATCCTTGGCTCAATAATGGGATATGACTGTGACAAAAAGCTAGGAAAATGACAAGATGCATTGATAAAAGCGTGATACCTGGAACAATGAAGGATATCAATCTGCTTTAGTCTATATTGGTTAAGACTTCCCTTTTACTACTAACCTTTCTCTTATTAAGCTTCCATTATCTGTCAGACACTAGGCTTAGAGCTATACCTGGGGTATCTCACAGAATAATCACCACAGTCCAGTGTGGTAGCTATTTTATCTCAATTTTACAGAAACTGAAGTTTCGGAGAGGTAGAGTGACTAGCCAAGATCACTGAATCTTCATCTCCCATCCCACCTGCCAGGGCCTTGCACAGATTAGAGGGAAATACGTGGGTAATAATCCAAAAAGACTCTAATGATGACATTGAGTACTGGGCTTTTGTTTAAAACAAAATTGAGGCTATGTTTAAAATAGAAACATTTTCTGTTTAAAAAAGCATTCTGAAACACTTAGGGACTAAATGACTTACTTTAAAATGCCCTGAGAGGAAAATGCATGGAAAGGCAGCAGAGTATGGAAAATGAAACGAGATGGGCAAAAGGTTAAGTACATGGGAGTTTATTATTCTGTTCTCTCTACTTTTATATGTGTCAGAAATTTTTTATAATAATAAGTTAACAAGTAAAATGTAAAAAATAAAAACGGGAAAAAAGGTCCTTAACACTGATGTATGATGATTACTAAAGCACTGAGGAGAGGGAAAGAGTCATTTAATAGCCAAATGAAGAAAGTTCTAGAGGCAAGCTTGTTGGCATCAGTGAGCCAGGAAGAGAGGCAGGAAGATCTTCTTGGTGCTCTAGTCCTGCACTGTCCAATGAAGTAGCCACTACCTACATGTGGCTACCGAACACTTGAGATGTAGCTATTGCAAATTGAGATGTGCTGTAAGTATGAAATATATACTAGATTTCAAAGAGTTAGTATGAAAAACAAAATGTAAATGATCTCATTAACAGTTTTTAATTGAATTGCAAGTTGAAATGATAACATTTTGGCACAGTAGATGAAATAAATGTATTATTAAAATTAATTTCACTTGATTTTTAAAGACTTTAAATATGTAGTCACTAGAAAATTTAAAATTACTTATGAAGCTCACATATTTCTAGTGGACAGCAACAAAATGTCATGAAACACTTTATTTCAAAGGTTGACATTTACTGTTACTCATTTATTCATTCATTCATTTAGATGTTCAAACTGGTATTGAGTGCCTACTCAATTCTTGAAGTGCTGCAGTGAAAAAGAAAGCATGTATTTTAGAGTCACAAGGACCTGCTACTTACCAGCTTTGTGATCTTGAACAATTATTTAACCTTCCTAAACCTTGGTTTTTCTCATCAATAAAATTCACGGCTCAAGGTTGTTGAAGGCCTTGTACATAATTTATTGCCATATTTCCTCAAATCTAAGATGCCATTGATTGAAATTACACCACCATTTTATGTAACACTAAAAGAAATGCTTTTAATGAAATGACAGCACATTGCTAAGAAATCATTGGTCTCAAAATGCCTCCTGATTTCAAAGATGTCAAAATGTAAAACACTGACCACATTGTACTTGTCATTATTGATTTACAGAAAAGTGTTTGTTGAAAGAGTGAAAGTTTATCTTCTGCATTTCACCGTGAGCTACTCAATAACAGAATCAGCATTTAAATGACCCCTCTTTCCCTGAAACAGGGCCTGGCACAGTATAGGCACTTAATCCACTTTATGTGAATTGATCTGACTTCCTTTCCTCCCATTTGCTCTGTGTCAGGTGCTGGGGAGGCAGTGATGAAACAGATTAGGCCCCAGTTACCTAGGAGCTCTAAGTCCGATAACAACAGCAACAAAAACAATTGTAAGAATCATTCACTGAACTCTTACTATGTGAAAGTATTTCATCATTATATTCACATATATCTTTCTCAATTTTTCTTGCTTTTTACTTCATTTCTTTACTTTTTCCTTTGAGACAGGGTCTTGCTCTTTCACCCAGGCTGGAATGCAGTAGTAAAATTATAGTTCATACTCGGGCTCAAGTGATTCTCCTGCCTCAGCCTACCAAGTAGCTGGGACTACAGGCATGTGCTACCATGCCTGGCTATTTTTTTATTTTTTGTAGAGACAAGGTCTCGCTATGTTACCCAGGCTGGTCTTGGACTCCTGGCTTCAAGCGATCCTCTTGCCTCTGTCTCCCAAAGTGCTGGGGTTATAGGTGTGTGCCACTGCATCCAGCCCATCCCTTTACTTTTAATTTATTTGAGTTTTTAGATTTAAGGTGGGTTTCTTTTAGACCCAACCCACATAGTTGGGTCTTGTTATTTTAATCCATTCTGACTATCTCTGTCCTTTAATTGCTGTACTCGAACCATTCACATTTAAAGTGATTATTGATATAGTTGAATTAATATATATCATGTTTGTAACAGTTTTCTGTTTGTTGTACTTGCTCTTTATTTTTTTCTTCTCCTCATTTTCTGCCTTTTCTTGTTTTAATTGAGCATTTTATATGATTCCACTTTTTTCCTTTCTTAACACAACAATTGGACTTTTAAAAAATTCAGTGATTATGCTAGGATTTGAAATATAACCTAAGTCCAACTTATTTGAGTCCACTTTCAAATAATGTATAACATTTTTATGTGATGTGTAGTGCAATTATGACCTTATAGTGGTCATAATTCCTTCCTCCCTTCCCTTATAATATTGCTATTATTCATTTCACTTATTCATATTCTGTAATCGCACAGTACATTGTTACTAGTATCATTTTAAATGGACTGTTTTAAATCAATTAATGAGAAATTAAAATATTTTATTTTACCTTCATTTATTTATTCTACAAAGCTCTTTCTTTATGTGCATCCTGGTTTCTCATCTGTATCATTTTACTTTTCCTTGAAGAACTTTTTACATTTCTTGCAGGGCAGGTCAGCTAACAACAAATTCCTGCAGTTCTTGTTTTTCTGAGATAATCTTTATTTATTATTCACTTTTGAAGGATAATTATATTGGATATGGAATTCTCTTGTCAAGCCTTTTCCCCTGGAAAGTAGGCCTTTGTTATGCAGAATGTTCTGGGTGCATTTTAAAATGATGATTACTTTTTCCTTCTTCCTGCCAGAGCCATCAGGAGATTTTTCTTGACTCCTCACCATGATAAACTGATGAGATCCCTGAAGATACACTCCACAAAATTGTGCTCCCCCCAAAAAAAACCGGTGGCTCCCACTTTCACACTAATTCACACTCAGCCTCCTGTAATTTATCAAAATGATCATTTAAATGTTCTTATGAGTTTATGGATCCAGGGACTTCTGCTCTAGAAATCATGGTTATAAGTCTCATAATTCACCTGTTTTACCAGATTTTGGAGTGATGACTTGCTCTGCATTGCCAGTTCTCTGATGGGTCCAAGAAAATTCATTGGTATTCGGTTTGTTCCGGACTTTCCTTTTTGTTGTGATATGAAGCTGGAAGTCTGGGAAAGCATTTTAAATACGCTTTTTTTTTTTTTTTTTGGTCAACAGAACAGCCTTATGAGATGGATATTATTGTCACAATAATTTTCCTGATGAAAAATGGAGGTCCGGAGATGTTAAGGAATTTGCCCAAGATCGCGAAGTAAGTAGTGGGGCTTGTATTTGAATTCAGTTCTGTCTGACTCCGAAGGCTAGAACATGGACACACATAGTATAATATATGAGTCAGAAAGTATGAGAATTATAAAAGGGCAGAAAAAGTGTTATGGCAGTATGGAGAATGACGATGCCAATTTAGGATGGGGAAAGGAAATTTTAACAGAAGATGTAGAAGTTCGATGGATCTTGAAGGATTTAAACATAAGGAGGTCAAGACGGAAGACTGAAACCCTGAAACCCTGGAGGCAGGGGATATAGATATTCAGGGATTAAGATTTCCTTATGTAAATTTCCCATGATTTCTAGCCCAGCCATTGCTTACCCTTCTTTACGTGGAAATCTATGATGATAAACAAGAAAGGTTATTCAGTGCCTGAGAAGGAGTGAGAGCTTATTGACCATTCTCTTTCATTGAACTCACATTACAAGTCAGGCATCTGAGCTTTGATTTATTTTATTCTCCTCGGAGGTTCTTTCTTGGGAAATTATTGGAGAAAGTGGCAGACTCAGTGCCAGAAAGACCTTGTCGTCTTAACAGTGGTCAATGTCCTCTTCACATAGGGAGGCCAAGAAGGGGAAACAACTGCCAGTGAATCAGGTCTTGAGAGGATTAGGAACTGCAATAGCTGGCTGGTCACTTTTATTCGTTCCCTTCAGAACAGACTTGCATGCCAGATATTCTTCATTCTGCTTTCTAACCATGTCCCTGGCACCCCCCAACCTGTCGAGGAGCTGATGACAATTCTGTTGCATATAACACTGGGAACAGAGTTGACATTTTATCCTCTTCTGGGAGTACAAGAGCCCCTCCTCCTGTCCAAAAAAGAATCTATGTTGAGAGAACAGGCAGATACAGGAGGTGTTGTAAAGCCCCATGTGGTGCATCCCTACTTGTGGCGGGGGGCACATCAGGGTGAGTGGAGGCCCACTGGCCCAGCAAACACTGAAGACCAATGATGGAGGCCCCAAATCACCACTCTCAGAAGGCCTCATTACTCTTTTTCACTCTTACGGATGGTTCTGCAGAAAAGGTCCCCTGCACACACTCTATTGTCTTGATGAGGAGGACAGGACTACTGAAAATGCACCAGACCTGGTGTATAAACAGAATTGGAAGATTATATAGATAATAGAGAAGGTCTCTACCTATATTTGAGAAGTGATGGGTCCCAAAAGGCCCCTGCATAGTCGCCTCTTCCAGTATCTCCACATAACTCACCATTGGCTATCTCCTTCTTAGGGCAGTGACTTTTAAACATTTTTTACTGTGACTCATAGTAAGGTATACATTTTATAGTATAAGCCAGTAAATGCCTTCACTGTGTGTGTATGTGTACATACACAAATATATACATACATGTGTATACATACATATTGGTAATTTTATATATTGTTCAACCTAATATAAAAACAAAAGTTTCACTAAAAATACCCTTAATATATGCAGGCACATTGATATTTTCTATTTTATTTTATTTCACTTTTAAAAAGTGTCAGTTCTTGTCCACCAGATTGATTTCATGATTTACTAGTGGGTTGTGACTCACAGTTTGAAAAATACTGGTTTAAGATGTAACCTCCTTAAAGCCCTTCTTGAAGTATAGGAATTTTTCCTGATATAGTTAATGTCAGAAATTAAGGCCAGAGGGTCCCTCAGAGAATATGCAGATGAAAGGAGAAGGGAAGGAGGGAGAAAAGAGAGGGAAAGGACTGATGGAAGAAGAAGTCAGGTCAAGGTCTCTGAAAAGCTGCAGAGTAATAGAACTAGAAGGGTCTGAATCTGTCATGCTACATATGGAGAAACTGAGACAAAGAGAAAGAAGAGATTTGCCCCAAGTCATATTTCAAATGTGTCATGGAGCCAGAGCCAGAACCTGAAGCTCTTGGCGTAAAATCTAGGGCTCCTTCTTGCCAAGAGAAATTGTGGCAACACAGAGCTTACTCCCAGAGGCATAGTAAACCCCATAGGCCAGAGCTGGCACTTAGTACCAGCATTTGGGGCCTAGCTCATGGGATGATTGGCCAGAGTTTAATCAGCCTCCTGTTTTTGACATGCCTAGTCATAAGCAACCTATTCTGCTGCTGACAGTTCCAGTGTCCAGTTACATGCTCATCTAAGCTAAGACAAGGGCAGGGAAGAGGAATTCAACCCACATGCTAGCTGTCCCTCAAACCAACTCTCTGGCTTGAGCAAGAAATAGGTGGCTTATGGACTAATGGGAGCAGCTATAGACAACAAGACATCTGAGTTTCTCTTATCAGACCCTACCTGGGTTCCAACTTTTACCTCCTTCCTCCTAGAATAGCTAGGGCCCTTTTGACCTAATCAGTTAACCCAATCTGACTTGGACCGGGTCTATAGTACCAGCCTCAAACAAGTCCAACTTGTCTTCCTTTTGCTACTGCTATGGTACTGTCCTGGGACCCCAAATCTGGCATTTGAGTTTCTGCCTGGGTTGCCTACCTTGTACCTTCAGTCCCCTAAAGTCAGCCCCCCACCCACACCCCAGGTCAGTGATTATGAATCTAACTAGCAGCAAGTTTATAAGGCCTGGATCCAGGGAGTCTGACTTCATCTCTGAGTAGCTGGACTCCGGGGCTACTGTGACGGCCTCTCATCCAGCTACAAAAGGTTTAGGGAGTGAGGCAGACAGATAAACATCTGCTGATGGTTTAGTACTTGTACCTTCTCAGTAAAGCCAACTAAGACTTTTTTGGTGGGCATTTTTTAGGACAAGACCCCAAACCAAAAGTCTTTGTTTAACTGCTGTATAATTATATCATGAAAACTTATTCCTGCTTAAGTTCCTAAAATACCAAAACTTGTGGTCTTTGGATAACAACCATGAAAATTCTGGAAAAAAAATATTTTTTTCCAGCCAAAGTAGAAGACTTGAGGCCCTGCTCCTTGTATGAGAACCTAGGTAACTTTCCCTCAGAGAAAGCCAGACTAACAGTGATGACCTTCTCCACCTGCATCTAGCCACCTGGTCGTGGTACTCAAGACGACATTGTAGGGTGGCACTACTTATACCTTACACAACAAAAGGGATCAGCTGAGAAGGCAAGCAAAGACTAAAAGGCAGACTTGTCCTACTTGCCAAATGGCTGCTCATAATTCTGTACCCACCCAGAAGGGACATCTTTATGTACTTGGTCTGCCCAAAAAGGGTATCTTTTTCTAATTCACATTGTACAGAGTAGGGGAGCATTGATGAGATTCTAAGAGTTCCTCTTGAAATAAATACTCTAGAAGCTTCTCTGGGCTGGGCCACAGTCATAGCTCCAAAAGAAGGGCCTCTGAAAACTGCCTCTTCCCTGCCTACTTTAACCATCTGGTTTCCTCTATCCCAGAGCCTCAAGTCTTACTTCTGTGTTAATCTTTCCTCAATCCAGCTCTTCATCCCTAACTTCATTCTTAAACTCTAGATCGGTATTAGCCAACTATAACTGCTATCTCCACCTGGAGAGCCCACAGGCACTTCACACTCAAGGTACATTCTAAATCTCATCCCCTGCCAATATTCCTCATTTGTGTTGAACATTTTCTACTTGCCCTGCCAGAAGCACTCTCTTCTGTTCTCTACACTGCTCTGTTCCCTGCAACTCTGACCTATACACCTTTTTATTTTCTTCCTTGATTCTCCTTCCTTCCCATGTTCTCATTCCTTCTAAATAAGGTTAGAATTCATATTTTTTCTCTGTCTTAGCTCCCATATGCTCTGGGTATGGAATAAATAGCTTGTGTGTGTGAATGTCTCCTCTGCTAGAAAGTGATCCCTTTGAGGGTGGAGACCATGTCATGTTCATCTTTATAGTCTCAGTGCCCCTTAGAGAGCTGACACATAGAAAATACTAAAAAAATACTGAATATAAACTGATTTGTTTTCTTTCTTTCTTTTTCTTTCTTCTTTCTTTCTTTCTTTCTTTCTTTCTTTCTTTCTTTCTTTCTTTCTTTCTTTCTTTTTCTTTCTTTTCTTCTTTCTTTTTCTGTGTGTATGCATGCACACACACAATAAAGGTGGGGCAGTAGGAAATCCATGTACTGGAGACCACAACAAATGGCAAAGAGTTTGAGACCAAAGTTCCTGCATGAAAGAGAGCACTAAAGAAGGTAGGAAGAGGTAGAAAGGAATTGAGGTCTAGGAAGCACCTATTGTAAGCCAGGCTTATGAGGCTCAGAGAGGTTAAGTCACTTGCCCAAGGTCACAAGACTAATAAGTAGCAGGGAGAAAGTTGAAGGGAGTAAAAAAGACCAATAGGTTTGAGTGAGCTATGGAAATACAGGAAGAAGGGAGAGGAGTGAGTGGTTAGCCAGGCAAAATAATAATACCTAATATTTATTAAACATTTTTCTATTCAAGGCATCAATGAGCTATGTACTATTATTATCTTCATTTTATATACATAGAAGGAAAAGCCCAAGTTACCACAGCTAGGAAGTGTCAGAGCCAAAGTTCAAATTCATGAATTCTAGCTCTCTATAGCAGAAAGAACTTTTGTCTGAAGATCTAAAGGATTAGAATTAAACCCTAGCTCTGCCCTTAAGTCACTCTGCAACCTTTCCCCTCCTGAAACCAGGTTCAATATTTGCAATATAGTATGTAATAAATGTAAACCAGGAGCTTCAATTAGCGGACTTTAAAGTTCTTCCAGTGCATTCATTCAGTCAGTCCCCAAATTGTTACATCCTCAACGCCAGGCCCTCTGTGAGCTGAACACCATCTTTTCCTCATAGAGCTCCTGTTTTAAGGGAGGAAGGAAGGAAGATCACAATAATCTTCCCTGAGTCTGGGGATGTGTTGCCTGTGTGTGTATGTGGGCATGTGTGTGTGTGTGTAAGTCCACAAGGGAATGAGATGTTTAGCCTGGTGCAATCAGGCTGCTCTCAGAATTGTAGAGGAGGAGAAAGACCAGGGAGTGGCCTATCTTGTGTTCTCTGTGTCCCCTAGATGCTTCCCATGATCTTACTCCAAGGATTTCCACTGGAAACCACACTTTCAGCTTGTATTTGCTAGCTTCAGTGGATAAATAGCTTCTTTGTAATGAATAATAACTTGGCATCTGCAGTCCATAAGTGTTTCTGAATCAAGGCTCCTAAAGGGATCCAGGGTAGGGGACACATCCTGATGACACAGAGGGGCACAGCTGGGAATTTTGACAGGAAGTAGCATGAAAGAGTTTGGGGAGACAAGTGGGAGCAGGAGGGAAGAGGTTAGAAAGGAGGGAAGGAGGAAACCAAGGGGTGGACAGGAGTAGTGAGGGAGGGAAGTCTTCCTAGCTGGTCTGTGGAAACTGAGTTATCTATAAATACTTCTCTACAGACTTTCGGTTTTGGAGCCCCACAGGCTTCAGGTGACATATCTAAGAATACAACATAATGACAGAACAAGGTGAGTATCACCTCTAGCATTATCACTTCTGTGTGGTGGCTTCTAAAGGGTGTAGAGAACCCAGGAGGCTCAGACAAGCACTGAATACAGCCTTCAAATATGAAGTTTTATTTTTCCTCCATGCTCTGAACTTTCAGGAGCCATTTTTGTACTATGTGCCATTACCATCAGGTCCAAGCTGTCTCTCAACCAGTTTTTACTATGAGGCCTGCTAATAAATTGCAGGCTGTTCCCTTTGCCTTCCCAGAGGCAAAGAACACCAGTGGTGGAATTTCATGCATTGGGTCAGGTGATAGGGAAATATATTCTAAGATCTGGAATGATAGTCATGTAATAAAGATGCCACCATTCCCCCTTCCTGTGCCTGTGCACAAATCACTAATTGATCATACCACTTTCTTCTACAGCACTTAGATACTGCCTGGCAGTATCCTCTGGCAATGAGTAAGCATTAGAATAATAAAAATTATATTTATTTGCAACTCTGCTTAGGCTTATCAGATCATGCTAAGTAGTCAACTACTTGCTTCCTACGTGCAGAAGCCAATGGTTGGAAGAATCTTTCAGTCCTTAAGGGCTCATTCAGTGAATAATCTTCTATCTATCCTGAGCACTACCCTAGAAAGACCCAGAAAAGATAGCCATCACCAAGGTTCTTAGATCTCATCTAATGCAACTAAGGCACTTAGACTGCTTGCTCTGATAAGTTTAGTGTTTGAGCTTCATACAGGCTAGAGCAAAAAAGGGAAATATGGTGGGCTACATAATTTCTATGTTTGAGAAGAGAAAACAAGTTATTTATGCTAAACAAAGATTCCCCTGATGTATATGAAAAGAGAACATGAATTATTTCCTTTCAACTTTGCAACAACCATGTTAGATAATATTTATTTTGAAGATGATGAAATTAAATATCATAGTGATAAATAATCCTACCCAAGGTCAACATCTGAGATACGATAGAGTCAAGATTTGACCAAGATTTGATCAATTTTAGTCTAAAGAACCTTTCGACATACTATGTTGCCTCCAAAAGTAACACAGAATGACATAATGGAGTTTCAATCAACTTATTCCACAAATATATATTGAGTTATTGTTATATTCTAGGAGGAACTGCTCTAGGCACTGTGTGAAACAAGACAGAAAGGATTCTTGCACTTACGGAGCTTAAGCCTTAGGTCTGGAGGCCTAGGAGTCAAAGAGGACACAGGCAGTACTCAAATTATTACTCAATATACTATTGTAAACTATGAAGGTGGTAGTAAGGTGAAATACAGGGAGCCAGTAAAGCATATCACAGAGGGGATTTGATGAACTCTTGGAGATTTTAGTTGAAATCTATAGGTGAAGAGAGGTAGAGAGAGTAATCAAACATTCTGGGCTGATGGAAAAATGTGTGCAAAAACTCTAACAAAGGAGCACCTGTTAAAAAGTGAGTATGTCAGGAACACAGAGCATGAGGAGATTGATTGGTGAAGAAGGCTCTGTAGGCCTGTATGAGGAGTTTGGATTTTTATCCTATGAGCAAAAGAAGCCATTGGAGAATTTTAAACAAATAAATGAAATTATCCAATGTGTATTTTAAAAATATTTTTCCACTATGATATATGACACGTATGCAGAAAGGTGCATAAGACTTGTTTACACAATGCAATAAATATCTATACAATGATATCTGTATAGCCATCTCCCAAGTCAATAAATTTGCAATGACACATTGCTAAGACCATAGAAACACTTTTGTGACTTGATCATAACCCTCTTCCTTCCCTCAAAGGTAATCACTATCCTGACTTTTGTAGGGCCCTTTTTTTTTTTTTTTTTTTTTTTTTTGGTAAAATAAACTTCCTATTTTATGGTAATTATAGATCCATATGCAGTTGTAAGAAATGATACGGAGTGATCCCTGTACTCTTTACCAAGTTTTCCTCAGTGGCAATATCTAGCAAACTTATTGTACAATATTGCAACCAGGATATTGGCATTAATACAGTGAAGATAGAGAACACCACGATAGTCCCTCTGGTTGCCCTTTTACAGTCATACTTGCCTTTTGCTTCCTTTTCCCCCATCCCACTCATACCTGAACCCCAGAAACTACTAATCTGTTCTCCATATTTTCCATTTCTCTAATTTTTTCATTTCCAGAATGTTATATAAATGATCACATATAAACAGTATGTGGCCTTTTTGGAATGGCTTTTTTCACTCAGCATAATTCCCTGGAGATTCATCCAAATAGTTGCATTTATCACTAATTCATTCCTTTTTATTGCTAAGTAGTATTCCATGGTATAGATTTAGCACAGTTTGCTTAACTGCTCATCTGTTGAAGCACATTGGATTGTTTCCAACTTTGGACTATTAAGAATAAAGATACTGTAAACATTAGTGTATAGATTTTTGTGTGACCATAAGTTTTAATTTCTTTGGGACAAATGCCCAAGAGTGCAATTGCTGGATTGTATGGTAAATACATGTTTAAGTTTCTAAGATACTGATAAACTATTTTCCAAGGTAGTTGTACCATTTCAAATTGTCACCAGAAATGTACCTCATCCAGTTTGTTCATGTTCTCATGGCATTTGGTATTGCCATTGTCTTTAGTTTTAACCATTCTTATAGGTGTGTAGTGATGTTTTTAAATTATGTTGTTTTAATTTGCATTTCACTAATTTACGGTTATGTTGAACCACTTTTTATGTGCTTGTTTGTCAATTGTATATTCTCTTCAGTGAAATGTCTTCTCATTCTTTGGCCCATTTGTTAACTAGATTGCTTACTTTTGAGTTTTGAGAGTTCTTATAGATAATAGTTTTTTGGCTGGGTATATATAGTAAGTCATTTTGGTTGATTGTGTGGTTCAGTGTTTCTATATACTGTTTTGTTGATTTTCTGTTGAGTGGTTCTATAAATCTCTGAGAGTAGAATGTTGAAGTTCTCAACTACAGTTTTGGATTTGTCTGTTTCTCTTTTCAACTCTACCATTTTTTTCATCATTATCTGAGTATCAGTTTTTGGTGCCTACAAATTTAGAATTGTATGTCCTTCCAGTAGACTGATCTTTATATTATTATGTAATGTCCCTTTTTGTCCATCATATTTTTTTGCCCTAATGTAGGCTTTATCTTATATCAATATAGATATTCCTGCTTTTTAAATTAATATTTTCGTGGTATCTCTTTTTCCATCCTTTTACCTTTAGCATACAACGCCATTGTAGTTGAAGTAGGTTTCTTGTAGACAGCATATTATTGAATCAATTATTTTTCCACTTTTGAAACTTCTTTTACTTATATTTAGCCCATTTATATTTAAGGTAAATATCATTTAGTCTGCACTATTTTTTTCCTGTTTAATTTATCTGTTTCTTGTTCCTTTGTTATCTTTTTTATATTCTTCTAGGTTATCGGATCATTTTAAGGATTCCATCTTAAATTATTTTTAGTGTTTTTGAGTATATTGCTTTGCATCATTTTCTTAGTAATTGCTCCAGATATTCCAATATACATACATAACTCACCATAGTTTGCTGGTATCACAGTTTTACTATTTTGAGTGAGTGGTAGAAATCTCATTTTCTTTAAGTCTCTTTATCCTTCCTACTTTAAAAATATAGTTTGTTATATATTTCTTCTATATTCACTGGGCATGACATTAGACAGTTTTATAATTTTTACATCAATCACCAAATACTTGATTTAAGAAACTCAAAAGAAGTAAGATATTCTATTAAATTTACCCCTATTTTTACTCATGGCAATGTTTTTTCTTCTCAAAAGTTCCAAGCTTTCTTCTGTTATAATTTATTTTGATTTAAAAACTTCTTTTAGTTATTTGTTTAGGGTAAATATACTGATAACAAATTCTCTTAATTGTACTTAACTTGAGAATGTATTCATTTTCCTGTCATCCATGAAGTTTATTTTAGCTGGAGGCATCATGCTACCTGACTTCAAACTATACTACAAGGCTACAGTAACCAAAACAGCATGGTACTGGTACCAAAACAGAGATATAGACCCATGGAACAGAACAGAGCCCTCAGAAATAATACCACACATCTACAACCATCTGATCTTTGAAAAACCTGACAAAAACAAGAAATGGGGAAAGGATTCCCTATTTAATAAAGGGTGCTGGGAAAACTGGCTAGCCATATGTAGAAAGCTGAAACTGGATCCCTTCCTTACACCTTATACAAAAATTAATTCAAGATGGATTAAAGACTTAAATGTTAGACCTAAAACCATAAAAAACCTAGAAGAAAACCTAGGCAACACCATTCAGGACACAGGCATGGGCAAGGACTTCATGTCTGAAACACCAAAAGCAATGACAGCAAAAGCCAAAATTGACAAATGGGATCTAATTAAACTGAAAAGCTTCTGCACAGCAAAAGAAACTACCATCAGAGTGAACAGGCAACCTACAGAATGGGAGAAAATGTTTGCAATCTACTCATCTGACAAAGGGCTAATATTCAGAATCTACAAAGAACTCAAACAAATTTTTACAAGCAAAAAAAAAAAACATCAAAAAGTGGGTGAAGGATATGAACAGATACTTCTCAAAAGAAGACATTAATACAGCCAACAGGCACATGAAAAAATGCTCATCATCACTGGCCATCAGAGAAATGCAAATCAAAACCACAACGAGATACCATGTCACACCAGTTAGAATGGCAATCATTAAAAAGTCAGGAAACAACAGGTGCTGGAGAGGATGTGGAGAAATAGGAACACTTTTACACTGTTGGTGGGATTGTAAACTAGTTTAACCATTGTGGAAGACAGTGTGGCAATTCCTCAAGGATCTAGAACTAGAAGTACCATATGACCCAGCCATCCCATTACTGGGTATATATCCAAAGGATTATAAATCATGCTGCTATAAAGACACATGCACATGTATGTTTATTGCAGCACTATTCACAATAGGAAAGACTTGGAACCAACCCATGTGTCCATCAATGATAGACTGGATGAAGAAAATGTGGCACATATACACCATGGAATATACACAGCCATAAAAAAGGATGAGTTCATGTCCTTTGTAGGGACATGGATGAAGCTGGAAACCATCATTCTCAGCAAACTGTCACAAGGACAGAAAACCAAACACCACATGTTCTCACTCATAGGTGGGAATTGAACAATGAGAACACTTGGACACAGGAAGGGGAACATGACACACCAGGGCCTGTTTTGAGGTGGGGGGAGGGGGGAGAGATAGCATTAGTAGATATACCTGATGTAAATGATGAGTTAATGGGTGCAGCACACCAACATGGCACATGTATACATATGTAACAAACCTGCACATTGTGCACATGTACCCTAGAACTTAAAGTACAATTTAAAAAATGCATAAGTATTTAGTTTTCAGGTCATAACAGTTTTCGTGGAATATCTAGATCGTAGAGTACAGATATGTCTAATTTTAGTAGATAATGTCCAATATTTTTACAAAGTGGCTTTCCAATTTACACTGTCATCAACAATATATGAGAGCTCCCATTATTCTACATCTTCACCACCACTTGCTATTGCCAATATTCCAAATGTTTTCCAATATCATGGGTTTGTCTGATGTGCACTTTCTAAAAGATCTCTGTAACTACAATAAGAAACATGTCTTGTAAGGGGAAAGAGTAGAATATACTTTCAATGGCAATTTTATGAAGGATGTAGACATACTTTTTATTTTATCTCAGATTACCATTACAGCAAAGCGTATTCTGGGGAGATAGAACTAAGAAAATACATTTCAGCCAGTGAAGGGAGAAGGAAGGAAGTTATGTCTAAGAATGGCCAGGAATTTGTTGATCTAACCCTAGGTTTCCCAGATTATGAGCTGAGGTTTCCCGGGGCACAACTGTGAACTCACAGGGTCTTCGTGGGATATTTTACATTTCTGAGGGGAACACAATGATACTAGACATCTGTCAGACATTCCACACGCTACTAGCTTGTGTCAGTTCAGTTTCAACATTAGATTGTACTACATTCCTTTTGATGGCTGCTGTGACAAAAATCAAATGCTGTGTGAAAATCCATGTGGAACAGGAAATGCAAGTGGTGGTATCCAATCTGATTTCAAGATCTGAGAAGCTGTGCACTGCCTGAAAGGTATCTATTTAAGATAAAATAAAAATATTTTCTCAATTAATATGCATATTAATATTTTTATTTTAATTTACATGTATTATGATTTTAAGTGGCTATTAAGTTATTCAGGGCATAAATACTTATTGAGTTTTGTGAACTTAACTTCTGAAAAAATGAAACTGTTAGATATTTATTTTGACCTAGAGGCACTGTGAATTAATGAGATGCTAGAAACATTGGCAACCAAGAAAGCTTAAGAACTTTTGATATAACCCGATAAACCAAGAGAAATGGATGAGGAAGATGACCTAAATGTTTCCCTTTTCACCCATCTCCCTGTTCTGGGATAGAGGTCATAAGACTGCCCAGAGCTTTCTTCCAGTTTTTCCTTCCTTGTCTCTAACCGCTCACTGCCTGAGAGATGGACAGTTGTTAGGGGAAAGGGTTGGGAAAGCATTTTTTAACCTTACCTGTCTGCAGAAGAAAAACTGTCTTTGACTGGAACCCCAAGTATCTATTGCAGTTTCTAATTTGGGTGTAGGATTTTTTTATAGGCCATAATAAAATAGCTTTATTTACTCCATTTTAGCGATAGCTCCCCATTTGAAGGAGAGAGATGTTATTGACCTGTTCTTGTTACCACTGGACAAAATGAACTTATTTATATTTTGAGCTCATTTGATAAGAAAAAGGTCCACAGAAAAATAGATTACATTTGTAAGAGGAATTACTGTTGATCTTGTTTTTCACTGGCACAAGAAACTCTAATGCTCTAAATGCTCTACTTAACATAGGGAGGTATGTAGGTAGATAGGTTGGTAGATAAGTGTACAGATATAGGTAGATAAGTAGAGGTAGAGATAGAGATAAGTTCTATATATAGAAAGAGTCAAAATTATTCACTGAGGAAAAATTATTAAACTCAAATATTTTCATCAAGAAGTGCGGGGAAGAAAACTCAGAGGCTAGATAATAATAGGATGTTAGAGTGGTAGGGTATCTAGAGACCCACTGGCCACATTACAGATGTAGACATTAGAGAGCTCACCAGATTCTAACACAGGGAGAAAGGTTGGAGAAGAGTGTGGGAATAGAAGGGCCTGAGCCATTGTTTCCTAAGGGAGCAAGCACGTAACAAAAGTTTAAGAATTCTCTTCTCTTTGTCACATGGTGTTCCTTTCATACTGCTACCACTAAGATCTCTTCATTAAAGACTTACCATTCAAAATGTAAACATATTATCTGTTTTTAAAAAGTAAAAAGTTTCCACTTTGAGAAAATGTGTTTGAAGGAGTGATTGCTTTGTTTCTGGGGGATTCTGAGACCAAGAGAGGAAAATGACTTCTTAAGGACTCACAGTCAGGCCTAGAACCCTTGGCTTCTGACTGAAAAGCTAAGGCGGTATCCAGCCAATCCTAGAGTTCTTTCTCTGCCTCCCAGCAGTATGGGTCAGGAAAACTATAATCTGAACTGATTTTCTAAATTTCTCTAGAATGGAGAACTCCTTCAGCTTGGGTGGCTTGGCTCCCACATCTGGTTTCAGGCCCAGTGCCGAGTTTTCAGTGCTGAGAAACTTCCCAGACCTGTCTGGGACTCTTGACTTCCCTACCTAAAAACTCAAGGGAAGGAACTGGTGAATCCCTTAGGGTGGCTTGGATTAGTAGCCCATGTGGGGGACCTGTTGGAATGCTTGTTCCTACCTGGCCCTGGATGGAGATAAAGAAGGAAAGGAGGAAGAAGGGAGGAGGGAGACAATGAGGCAGAAAATCAGGCGGTTGGTTCCTCCAACTGTCCCTCCCAGAAGGCACTGGCCAGGACCATTGGGCCCAGTACTTATGGCCTCAGGGAGGCAGAGATCTGAAGATTGATTGCTGGCTGTATTTTATTTCTCCCCTACCCCTCCTTTTTTCCCCTCCTTCTGCTCTTTGGGTTATGGTGACCTGAAACGTCTCTCACAGTGAGTTCTGATGCAGCAATGTCTGAGAATAGCTCACAGAGCAGAAACAGTCTTTGCCACCCTCTAAAAAGACAGGCAGGGGAAAAATTGTGGTGTATTCTGTTGACACTGCCTCTAAATGATTTGGGGGGCTGAGCGCTGTGGAGGGGGGGTCATGACCTTATGTTCCTTGATGTTATTTGATGTTAGTTTTGGCTGCATTCAGAGAGTTAAAACGCACATAAAAAATGAAGCTAATAAAACTGCAGGGCTAGAGAATGGCCAGGCACACTCTGTGGGTTCCCAGCGCCAGCTGTGGCTGAGCCCTTGGGCCTGGCTGGTTCACTATCCTTCCAAGGTACAAGTTTGTGGCAGATCACTGCCAAATGGCTGAAATTAGCTGACTTTGGTGGCCTATCTGATTTGAAACCTTGATTAGCTTTGTACAGAAAAAGACAATGAAGGGCACAGAGGTGGACCTTAAGGCTCCACTTGTGAGATTCATGGACGCAAAACTGAGGTTGCTTTCCTTCTGGCCAGCATTTACTCCATCCGGACTAGAAAGATCAGGATGCCTAGCCAGTCTGTCCACCAAGGGACCGTGGGCTAAGAATAATAGTGAGAGCTAAACCTACAAGGGGGTAATGGCATCAGGATAGGAATAAGGAAAGGAGGGTCAGGTCCCTGGTATCTGGTCCAGGCCATGGAAGGCACCTTATTTAGGCAAATTCTGGGAGGCTCTGAGGACCTGTAAGGTGTTCATGATTAACAGAGTCATCAGTATCTGCCTGCTGATTATCAGGGGGTGAGGAGTGACAACTGAAAGAATGCCCAGTGTGAGTGCATGTGGAGGTCACCTGTAAATGGCTTCCTGTCTCCACTCTGTACGATGGTTCACATGTGTGTAAAACCAGAAGGGGACCCTTTACCACATAAACATGATTGAGGTGAAGGCAGAAGGCCAGGCTTTCACAGAGGGATGCCTAGTGGCAAGGGCATTGGATTTGGAGTGGAAAAACCATAGTGTTGACTTTGCTGCTTTTTCACTATGTAACCTTGCATAAGTTTATGACCTTACCCCTAGCCTTAGTTTTCTCATTTGTAAAGTGATCATACGACCTTTGTTCTGATTAAATGAGAAAACAAATGCAATGTGTTTGACAATGTGTCCAGCATATACTTAGCACTCAACAAATTCTGGTGCCTACCACCCCCACCGCCCCCACACACATTTATTAAAGGCTATATAAGGCTGAAAGGACAAGTGGAGAGATTTGGGGCTATGTATTCTCTGAAATATAGCCGTAAATATTTGCACCGAGAATGGAAATCTGGAGGTGGGCAGAGCCCCAGAGAGGATAGTTCTCATAGCTATTCTGGTGAATTAAAGTAGAGGCAGGGAAGAGGAAAGGAGGGAGAAAGGGAGAGTGGAGGGACTTCAACCACGTGTCAGAAAATCCAGATGACTTAGAGAGAGACAGCTTCCACTAATGGAGGTCAAAGACACTTTCTATTTCAGTGTAGTAATGCAGATGAGGAGCTGGTGATAGGTGACTTCCCAGCTGCACTGGGCATATCTTCAATCTTGCAGGTGTCACCAGACTCCTACTCCACTCCTGCCCAAGGCCCAGACCATCCAAGAGCAAAAGGCAAGTGGTATTACAACCTTAGGATTTCCTGTATCTGCCCTCTTGCGGATAGCAGGAGAGAGTCACAGCTGCATTACATTTGCTTAAGACTTATTGAGACACTTCAACGACCACCTGGGAGATTAAGATTATTATCTTAAATTTACAGAAGGGGAAACTAAGAATTCTAGACATGAAGTGACTCACCTATGGCAACCTGGTGATAGAACCAGGAATAGAACTCAGGTATGAAGATTTCCGGGGGAGTCCCTGAAAAAAAGGCTCCATATGGAATTACAATGTGGAAAAGGCCAAGGCCTCACCAACCCTTTTCTCTTCAACACCTGGGTCCCTAAGTCCTTATTCATAATAACCTCCTCTTTGGATAAGGTATTGGTAGACAAAGCCGGAGGCTCTTGCACTGAGAAAGACAAATTCTCCTCTTGTAGTGACCTACAGGTAAACACTCCAATAGAGAGTTCAAGCGAAACCTCCAGGTATTATTCATGACCCAGGCAAGTCTGCTTTCTCATTCCCCCTATCTCTAGACCGTTGTCCAGGTGGGCTTCCTTTTCTTCTTTTATCCTCAAAGAAACATGGTTCCTTCTAGTAGGTTTGGCTGCCACCACTAGGGTTCTGGCTACGACTGGCCCTCAGGTAACTCTCTCACTTCTGAGTTGGATAGTATCCTCTCCAGTCCCCATACACAAGTGTTTCTCTTCCCAGACACCTTCCTTACACAATTTCACATTTCTTTCTCATCTCACCCTTGTTTTAACCAACATAGTCCTTTCCCCTGAGATTACTCTTCAGCCTTTCTTGTTGAAGCACTGCCCAGTGGTTCTCTTGGGATATCCATTTCTCTCCCCTCAGCTCTCTTGGTACCAAATTCTGTATGCTCCTCCGGTTGTTGGTTTCTCTTCCTTCTTTTCCTTCCAGGCAACATTTACTCAATCTAGGCTTGGATGATCAGGTACTTGTGCCAGCCTTCCCACCAGGGGACTCTGAGCTAGGATGATGTCTCAATGGCACCATTATATTTGGAAGGACGCTTCTGTATTTACACTGAACATACTAAACTTGAAGCCAAAATCCCCTCTCCGGCCCCAGTTCATATGTTATATAAAGATGATAGTCAACAAACCATCGGGGGTAAGAAAAAGCACACTTCTGCTGCCTGGGGACTCCAAAAACAGACATAGCAGGGAGCTGGGCCCTCCTGTGGCTGATTCTCCGACTATGGTGAAACTGAGTGGGTGGTAATTATTGTAGTCAGAGGTGTGTGTTGGGATCATTATGCTTCAAAATGAAATATTTGTATGACATTTTTTCTCCCATTTCCAATAAAATTAAGAGCTTTGGGGTCTAAATGCTATAACCTTCAAAAGATACAGTCTGAGCATGGCAGTGTTTGTCTATGCACCAGAATAAACCTTATAAATTAGAAACTGTCAGTCAGAGTTCCCCATGGAAAGGTTATGCTGTACCTGAGAAATGTGTACTACCTAATTAATTCCAGTCTGGATTGTAGCTGTAGAAGCAAGATAATGTTATGGGGGAGGATGCAAAACTCAGGCATTTCTTTGAGTTAAACTCTTTTTTTTTTTTTTTTCCATTATTCATTTATAGGACTCCCAGGGTCCTCAATATCTTGGTGACATGGGACTGGTGGGAACCAAATATCCTAGGGGAAGACTATTTTGACTGCAGTGACATGACCCAGTAGATGCAAGCAGCCTAGGCAAGGCAGGACAAGTCACTAGACAAACATGAGGTGAGGGGACAGAACACTGAAACTTGAGGGTACACTGATGCCCATGTCTTATTCGTTGCCCACTGGGTATCAGATTCAATCATCAGCAAAGGAGACTTGGGGGAAGTGGGATGAACAGCATAGTAATCCACTGTTAGACCCCACGTCTGAGGAGTACAATTTCTTTCCAGGTTGCATTGGCTGAAGGGGCTAAACCATCAAGATCATCTCTGTTGTAGTCAAGACTTACATAGGAACTGGGCCACTTTACCTGGCTGAGAAGGAGGTCAACAGTGTGGCAAATTTGGGTTGGAAAATTGTGCAGAGGGGAAGTTGGGGCTTATATCACCTGGCCATTCCTTTTGTTCCATTTCCTCCTCATGCCTATCTTTCACCTCTGCTCTCTGTCTCAGTTCCTGGTGTAGGTATTAATCATTCCCAGGCAGGTAAATTAAGAATTTAATAGGCTTTGGAGCCAGACACAAAACTTAATTCTGCATCTTCTTAGTATGTGATTTTACTCATGCCACCTTTTCTCTCTGATCCTCACTGCTCAGTTCAGTTTCTTTGTTTGTAAAATGAGAATCATAGTCCTTTCTTTCTTTGCAAGGTTGTTGTGAAGAGTCTATGAAATTATGAATAATAAAATCAAGCATAATGTCTGGTACATAGAGATTATTCTATAAATATCTGTCAAATTGGAATATTTGAGGCAAAGATCAGCCCTAGTACAATTCAAAGTTAATTGTATTCCTTGGATGGTTTTGTACAGGCACCTAGCAGGTATTGGGTAGAGCTTTACAAAAACAGAACTTGTGAAATCTGAGAGCAGAAGATTGGAAGAGAGGAGAGAAAGATTTATATTGGAGGGATAATGAAAGAGACTAAGCTGGGAAAGAGGGATGGGGCAGTAGAAATGAGAAAGAACAAGAACACTAAGAGAAGGGAAGCAGTAGAGAGATAAAGAAAATATGGATAGAAGAGAAGAAAGAAATAGGAGAGGAAGAGAAAGACAGGGTGAGAGAGAAGAGGAAAGAGATAGGAAAGGAGAGAGAGAGACAGAGACAGAATGAAAGAAAAGTGAGAGAGAATGAAGGAGAAAAAAATGAATGAGAGATTGGGATCAACCCAATCCAGTTGCCATTGGGCCATATCCTGCTCTGAGACTGGAAGAAGAGTGGGCTGGAAAGTGAGTCATAAAGGGAATTTTGACAGAAGGTAAATTGTAGATTCCTATCTGTCTGCTGGCATAATGGGATAGCAGGAAAATTTCTCTCTCAAATCTTCTAGCCCTCCCTCCCTTAGTGCTAGTCTAACCATGAGGAAGAAAACAGACACTGGCATTTGCAATTTGGCTCCTGCTGACATCCTAAAAATTTCAGAGTCTTGTTCATTTTTGCAGCCGTAACCTGACACATTAGCAGATCACGTGCAAGAGAATCAAGGTGAGCAGATCCTGGAGGTAGAGAAGTCATTAGGCAGCTCTTGCTCAGTGATAGGCAGCTAGACTTTTGTTTAGCAGTATAGATAGTTCCCCTGTGCAATACCTGGGGAACAGATAGGCTCTAGGCCTTTCTTTCCTTTTAACTTATTGAACATACTATCTTCTCGACTAAACTGTCTGTGGACTCCAAATCAGAAGGGCCCAGTGTGCAGGTATGATACATCATTTGGATCCTCCTCTTCTCACCTTGATGATTTTCTCCTCCAATTGCTTCTTCATAAACTTTGTGTTTTTCTTAGTTGCACCCCTGACTACATTGTACTGCTGTTGCCTATTTACTAGGACTATGATCTTCTCAAAGCCATATCTCATATCTTCTGCCTCCTCAGTAGCCATCACAAAGCTTGAGACACAGCTGATCTTGTTGAAGATTTCTGTGATGTATGAATGAGTAACTGAATGGTCTCGCTTTGGCTATAGATCTCTCATATCTAATGAAATAGCATATAGGCAAAGGGGGTACCACTTTAATTTTCAAAATAACCTCTAAGTTGAGGAGTTGTATAAGAGGCACAGACTTCATTACTTTATGTATTTGTTTAATTTAAAATATAACATTCATTACTAATAACAATAGATTCTACTTATTTATTTATTTATTTTTTGAGTTGGAATCTCCCTCTGTTGCCCAAGCTGGAGTGCAGTGGTGTAATCTCGGCTCACTACAAGCTCTGCCTCCCGGGTTCATGCCATTCTCCTGCTTCGGCCTCCCGAGTAGCTGGGACTACAGGTACCCACCACCACGCCCAACTAATTTTGATTTTGTATTTTAAGTAGAGATGGGGTTTCACCATGTTGGCCAGGCTGGTCTTGAACTCCTGACCTCAGGTGATCCACCTGCCTTGGCCTCCCAAAGTGTTGGGATTACAGGCTTGAGTCACCACACCCGGCCAGATTCTACATATTTTAATCAAAGGACAAGAATCAATCATACACACTGATTATCTATTAAATGGAATGAAAAAAATATTTGAGGGCACCAAACATAGTGTTGAACATGCTGTAGGCATTCAAACTTTCCAGTGGAATTGTCTTACAGTCATTAGCAAAGATATCTGGATTGCTAGAGCCAATGGATACTTTCACTCCTTATCTTGAAGTAGGCGCTCAATAAATATCTACTGAATAAATACACACATTGGTGAAAATACGTTATCCTACTTTGTTCTGAACTAAACTGTATATTGTGGAGGATACAGAGTTGGGAAACTTGGTGAGATAAGCCCTTGTATATGAACACAGTGAATTAGAAGAGTATGAAATTTAGAAGTTGAAGACTTGGATTTCAGTTTCAGATTTAAGCCGTATAGTGGTTTTAGTGTGGCTTTGAACAAGTATAAATTTTCTCCTGTTGACAGTCCAAGTGTCTTCCACCTGAATGTCTTCTAATTCCTTCAGCCTGTGAGAAGTAATCATTTCATTTAATACTGAAATATTTAAATAGAGTAATTTCCTATATAGACTGCCCCATTGAGTAATTAACTAGTAGATCAAGAAAATTTTCTTTATAAAATTATTCCAGCTTGCTAATGAAGAGTGATGGAATTAGAATATCATTATTTTACATTTCCTATTTAATTAGTGAATCTAGCAATGATCATCAATGGCTTGTGCCACAGCAGAGATAATCAGATACTTTGTGTGTTAAGATAGGTACACCTCTGAAATGGAAATTGTTTTACCAAAAAAAAAAAAAAAAAAAAAACAGATAAAACCACAAATACCTCATACCAATTTGCAATTTCTCTGACCTAAAAAGGTCAGAGAAGCTTGTCAAACTATACTGTGAGGAGGCAAATGACAAAATCTAAACTGTGATTCTATTTAGAATAGTATCAAAAATAATAAAATACTTAGAAATGAATTTAACCAAGGAGGTGCAAGGAGTGTACACTGAAAACTACAAAATATTGTTGAAAGAAGCTAAAGAAGACCTAAATAAATGGAAAGACATTATGTGTTCATGGATTGTTAGACTTAATGTTGTTAAGATGGCAATACCTCCTACACTGAGCTACACATTTAGGGCAATCTCTATCAAAATCTAAGTTGTCATTTTTCTTGAAATTGATAGGCTTATCCTAAAATTCATATAGAATTATGAAGGATCCAAAATAGCCAAAGCAATATTGAAAAAAGAAGAAAGTTGGAGGACTCACAATTTCCAATTCCAAAACTTACCACAAAGCTACAGCAATCAAGAGAATATGGGACTTAAGTAATGATAGACATAAAGAAGAATGGAATAGAATTGAATCTAAAACTAAATTCTTAAACTGAGTGTCAATTGATTTTTGACATGTTTGCTAAGAAAATTCAATGGGAGATAGAATAATCTTTTAACACATAATGCTGAGACAACTTGACATCCACATGCAAAAGAATAAAGTTGGACCTCTATTTTGCACAATATATAAAAATTAATTCAAAATGGGTCAAAGATTAAATGTAAACAGCTAAAACTGAAAAATTCTGACAAGAAAACATAGGTGTCAATTTCTGTGACCTTAGATTAGCAGTAGTTTCTTAGCTATGACTCCAAAGGCAAAAGCAGCAAAAAATAATAATAAAGTGAACATTGTCAAAATGAAAAACTTTGTACTTCAAAGAACAACATGAAGAAAGTGAAAAGATATCCTACAAAACGGAGGAAATTGTTTTTCAACTCACATAATGATCTTCTTTCTCGAATATAAAAAGATGCTAAACTTGATAATAAAAAACAAATAACCCACTTCGGAAATGGGCAAATTATCTGAATGGAAATTTTTCCAAAGAAGATATACGAAGTGCCAGTAGGCACATGAAAATATGCTCCACAGTATTAGCCATCAAGGAAATGTAAATAAAAACCACAATGAAATACCACTTCATACCCACTGAAATGGTGAGGACCAGAAGACAGATAGTAACAAATGTTGTTGAGGATGTGGAGAAATCGGAACCCTCACACACTTGGTGGGAAAATAAACTGTTTCAGGCCCTGTGAAAACAGGCTGGCACTTCCTCAAAATGTTAATTTTAGAGTTACCACATATGACCCAACAATTCCACTCCTAGGTATATATCCAAAAAAAAAAAAAAAGAAAAAAGAAAAAAGAAAAGAAAAGAAAACAGATGTCAACACAAAATATTGTACACAACTGTTCATAGTAGCATTATTCATCATAGCCAAAAAGAAGAAACAACCCAAATGTCCACCAAATGATAAGTGGATAAACACAAAGTTATGTATGTATACAATCGGTATCAATTGGCAATAATGATATACTGATATGTGCTACAACATGGATGAACCTTGAAAATGTTAGACTAAGTGAAGTCACAAAGGATAACAGGCTGTTTGATTCCACTTATATGAAATGTCCAGAAGAGCCAAATCTGTGGAGACAGAAAGTAGACTAGTCGCCATCTAGGGCTGGGGGATGGGGGCTGGATATGGAGGGATTGGAGAGTCACAGGTAAGAGGTGTGGAGTTTCCTTTTAAGGTAATGAACATGTACTATAGCTAATTTTGGCAGTGGATGCTGAAATCAGTGAATATACTAAAAGCCACTGAACTGTACACTCTAAATGAGTGAAACATATGGTATGTGAATTATATTTAAATACAGCTGTTTTTAAAAAATAAACTGTAAAACAAGCAGCAGCATGTATTTCACCCAAGGGCCAACTCCTGGCCTAGGACATGGACTATTTTCATAAACATTCTACATGTGTTTGAGAAGAAAATGCACTCTCTTCTGTTGGGTATAAAACTCTACATAAGACAAAAAAATTAAGCTTGCTTAATTTTGCCATATAAATCTTCTATATGCTTACTGATATTTTGTTTCCTTTAATCTATCAATTCCCAAATGAAGCATGTTAAAAATCTTTCACTATAATATTGAGTTTGTTAACTTTTAAATTTAATGTCACACTTTGCTTTACATATTTTGAGGCTTTGTTATGAGACGCATACACATTTAAAATGGTGTTAACTTCCTGATAAACTGGACTTTCAACATTATGAAATTATTCTCTATTTATAGTAATGTTTTGTCATAAAGTTTGTCTGTTATTAATATAAATGTATAAGCTTTCTTTGGTTAGTATTGCCTAGTATATATTTTTCCATTTTTTTGACTTTCAAACTTTCTGGTTATCTTAGTAATTTTAATGTAGATACTTAGTAAAGTCTAAAGTTAATGAGTATCTTTATCTTCATCTTCAACACCTTAAAGATCTTAAAATTTTTTAACTCTAATGACTCCCTACCATTGTACAAATTGTTCAATTATTTAATTTTATCTTGCTATTTTCCCACAGTTTAGACATCACTATCGTTTTTAATAGTTAATGTATATTGAGATTTACCCCCACGTTTGCCAGTGTCTTTGCTTGCTCTTACCTGTTGCATCTCAAACTTCCCATCCAGAATTATTCTCCTTTTATCTGAAGTACATAACTTAGATCTTTCTTTAGCATGGATCTTGTTAAAATTTTTCTTATTTTAACTTTCTTTAAAGATAATTCTGCTAGATACACAATTATCTCAGTACATTACAGGTATTTTCCACTATCTTCGGTAGCCCTTATTAGTGTTGGTAAGTTAATCTTAAATATAATGGCTAGTTTTTTTTTGTACCTGATCTATTTTGTTATCATTTCCCCCTTCTCACTGGCTGCTTTTATAATATTATCTTTTTCTTTAGTGTTCTGTAAAAACACTATGATGTTGTCTCATGTGGATTTTTAAAAAATTGCCGGGGCAGAGCAAGATGGCCGAATAGGAACAGCTCCAGTCTCCAACTCCCAGCGTGAGCCACACAGAAGACTGATGATTTCTGCATTTTCAACTGAGGTACTGGGTTCATCTCACTGGGGAGTGCCAGACGATCTGTGCTGGTCAGCTGCTGCAGCCCGACCAGCGAAAGCTGAAGCAGGGTGAGGCATTGCCTCACCTGGGAAGTGCAAGGGGGAAGGGAATCCCTTTTCCTAGCCAGGGGAACTGAGACCTGTCTCTTATACACATCTAGATGTGTATAAGAGACAGGGGGGAGGGAGTAGGGATTGCATTGGGAGTTATACCTGATGTAAATGACGAGTTGATGGGTGCAGCACAGCAACATGGCACAAGTATACATATGTAACAAACCTGCACGTTATGCACATGTACCCTACAACTTAAAGTATAATAATAATAAATAAATTTTAAGAAAAATTGCCTAGCTTGGGATTTTTCAGAATTCTAGATTTTAAAGATGAATGTCTTGTAACAATTGTGAAAAATTGTCAGGCATTAAATCTTTGAGTATCACCTCTTTTCTACTCTATAACTGCTCTGGTACTCTAGTTAGATGTAAATTAGATCTGTCTTCTCTTCCTTTATGCCTCTTAACCTGCTATATCTTTCATTTCATTGCCTTTCAGTGCTACAGAAAGTGCTATGAGTATTTTATTTGCATCTATCTTCCACTTCCCTAATTCTCTCTTGAGTTGTACATAGTCTGTTCTTTAATCTATTGCTGTACGTTTGAGTTCCCTTTTCTACTTTTTAGTTCTGGACATTCTATTTTGTCCTTTTTCAAATACAACTGGTTGTCCTTTATAGTATCTTGTTTCTTTCTCATATTTCTATGAATTTTTAAAAATCTCTTTAACCACTTTCAATAAAATTAACTTTATATTCTACGTGTGATGGTTTTACATTCTGAAGTCTGTGGGTCTGATTCTGATTTTCTTGTTTCTGTGTGCTTTTACTCAGAGTGTTATGTTTCTTTGTGCATTTTGTAACTTTTGACTGTAAGATGCTCATTTTCTGTGGACCTTTATCTGTAGAAATTTTTGAGGCTGGATGAAAGTTGCATTCTCCATAGAGGATTTGCCTTTGCTAATCACCCATGAGAATTGCAGATCTGGGATCTCAGCTTTTGATTTTTCATACCTCACAAGTATCTTGAATTAGGACTACAAAATTATATGAGGACCACCTGTGGTTACAAATTCTCATGAGAGGTTTATTTCCCCACTTCACTTGGGGTCAAAGTCAAGCAAAGCAGGTTTCCTTGCTATTCTCTTCTGTGAGATTGATTTAATTCTTATCTACACTTACACTGAGATTATGGTCCTTTAGGGTACCAGCTTTATGTGGAAGTCTCCTATAAGTCTCTGCATCTTGTGCTGGCACAGTCTTTACCTCCTGCTTCCCTAACATTTTACAGCCATCAAAGTAGAAACTCAGAATCTCCCAGGGTCTGGTAAGATTCTAAAGGCAAAATCTGGCTTTGACACTAATTTACCTCCAGGGTTCCTGCTTTCATTTCTCTTTTAGCCTCTGTGGATTCCTTGCTATCACACTAGCTCTGCAATGAATTTTAAAAGATTATATTTTATATTTCACTTAGCATTTTAATAGTTTTTATTGGGAGGGTCATTCACAGTATCCAGTAAGACACACTGCTAGAAATAGAAGTCTCTAGCCAACTTCTAAAATAACAATGCTTCTTTTCTGTCACATATTTAAGTGAGACATTAATTTCTGCTCTGCTTTCCTTTAGGATTCCAGTGTGTCTTCAATGACATAGTGCTATAAGGTGTAAAGCATTATTTATATAGCAGTGGTTTGCTATCATACTAACTGCAAGCCAAACTAGTGGTTTGGGCTAAGAGAATGGAGATTCCAAGTTCAAAGGATAGAGAGCTCATTTCCAGTTGGAGAAATCAGAGAAAACATCTTGGAGGTAGCTTTTAATTTGAGTCTTAATGGGGAGGAAAAATTTTGTCAGGCAGAATTGGGGTAGGGCATTTCATACGGAGAGAACCACATGAAAAAAGGCTGATAAGATGTATTGTTCTATTCCCAAAGGGAAGCTTCTGGTCTGGTCTCTTGCCCACTAATCCTTATCCCATGGCATTGCCTATATTCTGGTTCCAGTAAGAACATATCACCTTCACCTCAGAAACTCCTCAAGCAGTCACAGTTGCCCACATTTATTCTGAATGGGAGAAATGTCTGACAGAGTGTTTGGCCCATATCAAAATAAGTATACAGATTGGCCAAAGGGGCATTTGCAGAAATATATTCCCACGAAGATTGACAGGTGTGTCTGAGTAGGAGGCAGAGTGGTGTACTATAAGGTGGAGACTGTTGTGGAACAACACACAATACGTTATTGGGTGTATAGTCAGAAGGCTGATGGCTGGACATTTGCAAGTATGGAAAACTCTGTCATTGCTCTTTTCTAGGATAAAGGATTCTAAAATGTGGGGATAAGATTATAGGCATTGGAGTGAGACAAAGTGAGAGATTACCAGATTGACAAAATTCTGGTTTTAGCCAACAATTTCAGAGACTAAGAAAGCATATTATAGCTGGAAGAAAAAACAAATCCTTTATCTCTTGCTCTACAGATGGGGTGACTGAGGCCCAGAAAGGGGAAAGGACCTACTTAAGTTAAGCTGGTTAGTGGCAGCAGCTGAAATACTGATTCCTGGTTCAATGTTCTTACTCTCTGCCTGCCTTTATAGACAAATATGCTCATAGGTTCTTCAGATACCCAGTGAACTCCTGCACCACAGGTACCTGTAACCAGAGACAAGAAGAGGGAGCAAAAGCCTCAGTAAGACACTTGGGAGATGGTAGGGCTAGAGAAGAACTTTCATTCTCCCAATAATACCCACCTGAAGTTTGTGGAAGAGGCAGCTGCTCTGTGGAAATCCTGAGCTCTTATACACCAGGCATAACTGTCATTCTCAGAGTGGGTGGTTATAAAGACAATTCCATTGACATGCCTTCCTCTTTATTCCTGTTTATAATGCTGCCTGCTTTTGAGTTCATTGGGCTTTTTGGAAAGATTTTGAGAAAACAAACCAGACTTTCAAGAAATAAAATGTAATGTAGTGATCAAAATTTCAGGATTTGCTTACAAATATACTTGAGTTTAAGTTTAGGCTTTATTACTTAAAAGTCACCTTCGGTCTAGGTCAGCAATAATATTGAGTCAGAGCCTCAGTTTCCTTATATATATAATGAAGGTAACTTCTCAACTCGTAGGATTGAGGTGAGGATTATAGAACATATATGGTGTAAAGAACTTTGCATTAGCATTTTCTGGCACATAGTAAGTACTCAGTAAATTTTACTGTTGTTGTTGTTAATTTGCCCTGGAATCAATCTCTATTCATCTTCTATCATATTCTCACACAATAAATTTTAGTATAGTTTCCATCTACTGAAACTCATTATGTTACAGTTTTGCTCAAAAATCCTTAGTTATCTCAACTAGTGTTCTGTAATCAGATGTGAGGTGTGGCAAATAATTTGTTGATAATATTTTAAACATTGAAGTTGGAGGATAATTTAAACATACTATAAGAGTTTCAGATTTTTCCTTTCAATACTGTCAGTCTTACTTGCACTCATATTTGCTTTCTTAAGTGTGAGAAAAAAGAACTAAGTGTGTCAGGAATTGAATACAGCCCTAGTGGCTCCCTTGAGAGTATGCTACACATGGTCATTATCTTTCACATGTGGCAACTGAGAATAACTAGCCTATAGAAGAAAACCTACTTCTTAACAGGGGACTTGAGGCCTTTCACAATGGGTCCTAGCCCAGACTCATCTCCAAGTCTTACTCCCCACTAGTTCCCATTTGTCTTGACTGTCCCAAAACAGAAGCCGTACTCTTTTCTGCTTCTTGTGTATTTGTCCATCTGTTCCTTCTTCTTTGGTTGCCTGCCCAGTTACCTTTTCCTGTTGTGAAGTTTCATCTCGTTGTTCAAGGCTGGTGGCAAATGTTACTTCCTCTAGGAAGGTGAAAAGTTGTCTCTTTTCCTTCATCATTTTTTTTTGACTTCCTCTTTGGATGAATTAATGAGGCCCCATACCCATTGAGCAGCAATTTGGCTGGCTTTCCACAGACTGCACTACCCCTTTAGATGATGCTACTGCTTTTCTCTGGGGTCACCTGTCTGCAATTTGGGAGCCCTGTACCATTGAATGTCACCTCAGGAAGACCATGCCAGGTTCACGTGAGATAGTAGGCAATGCCTGCTCTCACTACAGAGTCATGTAAACACATTCCAAGAATTGCACTGCCAGGTCCTTTGATAGATTGGTGTAATGTGAATAGACTGAGACTGTAAATCAGGAGAATTGGGGCTTCCAGTTTAGACTTAGGACTATCAGTTATTTGGGAGTAGCCATTGGGCAAATCACTTCATCTTGATGAGCCAGTTTTCCTTTCTGCAAAATGGGTCTGATCCCTGACCCCCCTGCCTCTTCATGATGTTATGAGGTTTAGATGAGATTATGTGTCTGACAGTGCTTTAGGAATTGAAATGGTGGCAAAGGCTTCTGTGACTCCCCTTCATCCTTGGGATAAAGGCCTATACGTCACTCTTTAGTGTGACGTATAGGCCATTGCTGGCTTTGCTTGTGCCTCCTTCTTTACCTTCATCTCTCAAAACCATACTCTTCTTCAAACCCTTCTCTCAGGCTAAAATGATCAGAGTTTCCCTTACTAGGCTACTGTCTCTTGTCTGAGTAAGAATGCCCCTTTTTCCACACCCAGCCCCATCTTCATGCAACTTGTTTCACAGCCTAGACTTCTCTAAGAACCCTTCCTTGACCTTTCTACTAGACTGGGCTAGGCCTCCTTCCTCTGTACCTCAGCAAAATCCCCAACTTCCCTCAACATAACATCCATTACATTTTATTACAATTGTCTGTGTCAAATAAATAGCTGTTGAATAAAGGAAAGAACAAATAAGTGAGGGGAATACTGAATACCATGTCCCTGTGAGGGATCCTTGCAGTCTTTTGAGACAGTGGAATTATCCCACAATATAGTCCAACACAGACATTAGCCACCCGTGGCACTGTGCACGCACATCAAAAGGGCCTGCTTCCTTTGGAAACAAGTGTTGCTGCCCAGGTAGTGAGTGTTGTGCCTCGCGCAGCATCTGCTTCCTCTGCTGGGCTGTTTTCTGGTCTCAGATCCAAAGTACTCTAATGGGGGTGTGGGGAGGGCTATTTGCATAGAGTTTGGATTAAACCTCCTTGTTTGGCATGAAGCCTTGTGGTTGACAGCCATATGCGGTTCCCCTAATGACCTTCTCCTCGCTTGAAGCCCTGTGGGGAAGGAGCTAAGGGAAGGAGGGAAGTTGTGGCTTGAAAAAGAATTGGTGGCGGGATAATATGAGAATTTGAACCATCTGCATCTGCCTGTTAATTCAGAAAGTTCTCATACCTCATGCTTGCTAAATTGTTCTCATTGCCTCTGTAGTCCCTATTCCAGCTCCCCCCAACAGTTTTCTCCTTCTTTCACCTTCCCCTAGAGTGGCATGAAGAAAACACCTGGGAGTGGGTGGTAGGTGAAGTAGATGCTGTAGTTGGTGTAGAGATCCTGGGTCTGTATATGTAGGAGCCAGACAAGAGGTGGAAGCTCTCTCACTAGGGCTCTGAACCCATATGCAAGGGGATGGTAGAAGTTCTCAGGTGCCCTATTACCTTGGTATGCTTCCTGCAGGCACATGAAGGGACCAGGAGCTGGGTGTTCTAGGGCTGGTCCCTTGACACAGGTCCTAGTTCACAGTGACATTCAAATTTTTTTGCATAGCTCCCTCATGTGAAGAATAAGTTAGGGCTGGATAATGTCTAAGATCCCTTCTAGTTCTACAGGCAGGAATTCTAAATTAGAGGTTAGCTCAATCTCTTTGGAGAGAGTGATGTTGGAGGACTGGGGTTGTGTATTATACATTGAAGTTCCAGAGTGATCTGACAAAGGCATTTAATAGAGTGTAAACTAATTGAAGGTACAGACAGTGCATGGACTGGGGCTTAACTCCTACTTATCTCTGCCATTTATGAGATAATCTCAATAGGAAACTATTTCCCTTTTGAGCCCCTTCCTCATCCATCAAGGGGTTGACAATATCTATTCCACAGGACTCAGTTGTTGTTTTGACACTCCCCACACTAGTTGTTTTGTAAATAATTGTTGAGTACAAATGTGAATATTTAGCTCCAAAACTGTTCTAGGAGTAGTAAATGGTCTTTTTCTTTCCCCTTATGATTAAGAAAGATGTTGCTGGAGTTTTCAATAACCATGGCGTCCACACTAGAAGGGACTTCCCATCTCATGTAGTTTTACTCCACACATTTTACAGATTAGAAAACTGAGGTCCAGAAAGGGCAGATTGCTGCCTAGCGTCATATAGTAAATCAGCAGGGGAGAATCCTAGCTATACACTAGCTTCATGACTATGGGCAAGTCACATACAGGACTCCTGCCTCTAGGCTCTTTTCAACCCACTAGGTGTCCTTTTTGCTTTGCTACTCCTTGGAAAACCTATGGTGGATGCTAACCACCTTGTCTCTTTAGGCAGGAGCTGAGTGGTGAGTGAAGCCAAGTCAGATTGCTGTAAGGTCATTCGCTGTAGATGCAAACGAACAGGACCTAAGCAATGGTGGTCAGAGAAAATCCTCTGGAGGCATGCTTTGAATTTACACACACAACCTGCAAATAAACATACTCTCTGTCTCTTACTTAAACACATGCAAAGCACACATCCCAAGAATCTATTGTTCTCCTCTCCTCTCCATCAAGCACTGATCTCAGGAAAAATCTGAGAAATCCATCCATTCTAAGGTGGTCAATGATAAACATGGCTCAATGTGGGATCCCTCTCAAGGGTTCTGGCATTTTAACAGGGAGCAAAGCCAGAGCTTAATAGCCCACCAGCTGTGTCACATATGTTCTCACTGAATCTTCAACTCAACCGAGAAAGAAGGCATTCTGACAACCCTTATTACAGGGGAGGATATGGAAGAATAGAGAATTTTCTTATTATTCGTTGACATGTTTTGTCACACCTCATTGATGCCTTGTATCTCAGGCCCAAAAATTCAATCTGGAACCTCGTAAGTATTCACACTGAGAGGCCACAAGAAGAGGCCTTACTTGAACTGAAGAACCCAAAAGAAGGCTGATTTAGATTTTACTTGGGTGGTCGAGGATGGTAAGGCCCCTGAAAAATAGTGAGGATGTGAAGGTGCCCATTCTTTAACTGAAGCTTGGTTAGAACTGGGCAGTGATGCCACCATTTTATGCTCCCACATGGATAAGGTTGTGAAAGTAGGCAACTGGGCTTTGTGTGGCTTTTCCCCAGCTGACAAGTTTGGTGTTTTTCAAGAGAAGTTGTGATGGGCTGCCAGTGTCCATCTGTGCTTTCTAGCCCAAATTCCTTGTTATTTTGGTGGTCCCAGGTCAGCTTATGCTAAGGCCACCACACGGCAAATTTGTAAGCCTTGTGCAAAGACTTTTAAAAATATATGAAAATCAAAATAGCATAAAACACAACTGGGCATGATACCAACTCTTGACTTCAATAAAAACAGCCAATAAAAAGAGCTAATTAAAAGAACTCTGATGACATTCATCTGAAATTTTAGATTTCTTTATGTTTTAACAAATTAACAACAATGATAAGAGGACATTAGCAGCTTTTCTTGGGTCTCTTTGTTAACAATAACTCGATCCTGCAGCCACAACAGGGGATGTGGCCAAGTTTTAGCTGGCAGACCAGCAAGCCAATATTTTACACAATGGATGACATTTCTGAAAGCAGAGGCAGAGACAGACCCAAAGTCACACATTTAGTCCAACAAACAAGTTTCTGCCATTTTTAATTGTATTTAGAGCAACAAAAGATTCCAAGATTACAAAAAGAGAACAGAACACTAGCGCTTGGAGCTGGTCCTGCTGCCCAGTGGAGGCCAAGTGCCACTGTGACAACTGAGCCCCATCTAAAGAAATTTCAAGCAAAATTGTTTCTTTTAAGAAAATCTTTGTATGATGCTTTCTTTCTCTCTCTCTTCTTTTTTCTTTCTTTTTTTTCCCTTCAACTTTGAAAATTAATTCTTATCTCTGTTTACATAGTCTGCTCCCTCCTGCTGTCAGATTAATTCCAAGGACAGCACAAGAATGTCATGTCTGAGGCACTCCCTAATCAATGTTCCAGTCTAGAGGAAAGCAGAAAGGTGTCACTGGGTTGTGAGGGGACTTTTTAATTTTCTTTTTTTTTTTCGCGTGGGTCGTTCTGATGGTGGCTGCTCTCAGCATCCAAGTGGCTTCTGGGATAGGACAACTCCACAGGCACTTCACTGTAGGACAGTTAACACCAAGGGCTAAGGTTGTAAGAGAATGCAAATCTGGCCTGTCACCTATGCAGAGTACAGGTTCCCATACTGTGAAGCAACAGCCAGAGAGGGAACCACCAGAGAAACAGCCTTTCAGAGCTGTCTTTCCTTTGGTTTATGGATATGCGTGTGTTCTAGTCTTTGGTGGGCAAAGGAATCTGCAGCTACATGACAATCTTGTTAAGTAGCTTATGTAGGAAGTGTTTCAGGTCACAAAGGCCACCCATTCTAAGGCTTCTTATTTAATTCCCTAGGCTAAGAGACGGGTGGGGAAAAGAAAAAACCCAGCACCCTGCTATACTGAATTGGAATCAGAAGCCAATCGATGCATATTACCTACATTCTGGCCAAATCAAATGAGGATAAATCAAAACTGAGGCAAAAGCTGTTTTTTCTATAAAACTCCACCTACTAAATTCAAATATCTACCACTCTTTCTATGGGTGAAGAAATTCCAAATGATTTGTTATCTCAGCTGAAATGTCTGAAGAGGAGTGACTAATGTGGATTTTTCTGCCTTCACCTAGAAATGGTTGAGTTGGGAGGCCCTGGGGCAACAGATCCCGGTGTCAATCTCTTAGTCAAAGAAAAACACCCTACCTGTGGGCAGAAATGGACCTGCACCTACAGAGATACAACTTCTAGTACTCTGACAAGTTTTAACAGATAAAAACATATTTTCATTTGTCAAAATCTTTACAGAACATATCCAAAACCAGAATTACAGCACACAGACACCCATTAACAGGAGCACCTCAATCTCAGGTGAGGGAATTTGTGTGAAAGATGGAGCGCTTGCTCCAGGTTCCAATGCAGGAAACTGTCCTTCTCTCACAAGGATGGTGAAGACCAAAGAACAGTTCTCTTCTCCCAATAGCTCAGGTCCCATTAGGGCGCCACTGGTCAATCACTTGGGTAGGCTTTTGGCCCCAAGTTTGGGCCTTCCCTGTGGTAAATCTCAATCAGTTCCACTGAGTTTTTACACTTTCCGCATTCATCTGTCTTGAACTAGTAAAGTACAATGTATCATGTCCTCTACTCTTTTTACCCCTCTGCTCCTTCACAGGACCTGTGGGTCAGACCCAATAGGGGAGAAAACTTTTAGTTATCTGATTAATCTACATGTCTTGTCTGTTCTGAGAGAGCTTCCATAACATAACTGCATCCTCTCTCACAAGTACATGGCATCAGGTGTGATCTGGAACCAAATATAAAGATCCAGAGAAAGGTAAAGCTATCAGAACACACACACGTGCACACACACACACACACACACTATATATATGTGTGTGTGTGTATATATATATATATATAAAATATATATATATTTCAATTTTGAAACATGAATACAAATATTCATTTACAATATATTTCAACTTTCTGCCTTCAACTGCAGATAACTTCTTGTGCCATCCAAAGTGGGCAGAAATAAGGATTTCTGCCTGCTGTCCCTCTAGTGCAAAATCTAGTACTTTAAATGATTCCTTATCAGCAAGGGTTTCACATCTTCAGATAAGCTAACATGGGCACTAGCAAACACAGTGGCTAAGAATAGCTCCATTTCCAACCATGCAATGATGGAGCTTCAAGAATTTGCTCAGCAACTACTAAAGAAAAGGAAAGCCAGTTCTACTTATAAAATCACTTAGTGAAGGACCCATAAACCCATTTTCCCAAAATTATTTTCAACTCTTCCAAACATGTATATTATTAGGGAAAAAAAACCCCACAAAACTCTTATAAGTCAGTCACCAGCAAAGTCCTTTAGTCTGTCTTTGGACAGCTTATCAAAGAGGCACTAATGCTTGCTCCCTCCCTGCCCTTGTGAATTTTGGTATCTTAGCAGATACAATGTAATCTTTGGTTACATAATGTGATGCTTTCATCTCTCTTTTTAAAAACTGCTTTAAAAGATTTTCAAAAAGATTAATGGTGAGAACAGATCTGCCTACAAAGGCATCAGGGGTAGAAACTTCCTTTTCCAAGAAACTGAACATGCTGAATGGCTTATTTTGACTTTAAGTTTTGGATTTGATCTGGTACTTTGGCATTCCTGATTCCCATGACCCCTTGTAGTGGGTCAAACATGAAAACCACTCCCTTGGCCCAGTGCCCTCTCACCTGGGCAACTGGCACAAGATGATTCGTAGACAGCCAGCCTCTTATTTTTCCAGGGCTATGCAGGGGCCATGCTCCGGTAGTTACTGGACTGTCTCGAGAGAGTCTCCTGAAATGCAGCTTTGGTGCAGGGCTGGGAAGGGGCAGAGGAAGTGGCCTGGGCCTTATGCCCTGCCAGATATCAAGGGAGAGAAGGGGGGAAAGGCCACATCTGTGCTGTGCCTAGTGAAACGAACACTTAGAAGCTACTTGAAGCTCAATGTTAGCTCATTTGTGTCAGTATCATGTGGATGGTGGACATATTTTCTCTTAAAGTACAAGTCGAATAAAACTTATTATGTATGCCTATATCCATTTGGAAGTAGAGTATGGACAGAGAGGGACTCTAGCATCAGCACATTGTTTTTCAACCTGGACAATTACCTCAGCAACTACCCAAAGGACAGAATGAAGCTCTCTATATTTTTTTAGTGCCAGTGAACATACATAAAAATATATGTATTACAGATTTTCTTTTTTCAAAGATATATGACAGTCCTTCAAAATATCCCTTTCTCAGAGTAAGGGAATCAAAAAAAAAAATAATAAACTTTCCAAGAACAACAACATTGCCTGTGGCATAGAAAAAGCTATGAAACAAAGAATCCAACAACTCCCATGTCAACACAGAGGCTGGGCCCAGGCGAGCTGCCCAATGAACGAGAGCTGAAACCGCCACACGACTCTTTTCTTTGACTACAGAGTTCGTGATCCTGGCAGCAGTCTGCTGCCTGGCACAGACGAGGTCTTCTCCCTGGTGCTCCTTCTTTTTCTCTTCCTCACTCTTCATCCACATCAAGCACTGCCAACTTGTTTGGAGATGGTCCTCATGACTTTTCCGGTGAGTGATCCTCATCTTCTAGCTCGCCAGTTAAGTGGGTCTGAGTGGCCAGTCCTTCACAGGTGAGTACAGTATACCAACCATACCAACTCTGTTTGTAGAGCAGAGTGCATGCAAAATGAGACTTCTGTCAATTACATTGGCTAGAACATCAATGGACAAAAGAAAAAAAAATAATCCTCCTCCTTTCATCCATGGGAGAACAGAGCCAAGCTAAAACCTCCTTTGTTCACTCAAATCCAAGCACAGAAAGAGAAGGCCTAAAGCCTTGTGTAGGCTATTTTTCCCTAGTCTTGTCATTTGAAAATTTGGAGTAATCCAGTTGTTGCTTTTAATTACACTGCTGTTTCACTGATTTTTGGCTTTTGCAAATGAAAAACATATATTCATATATTCAAAGAGACAAGAGTCACAACTGGGAAACCCATAAAGATGAAACATTTGATAGAGAAATGTAAAGGAGAGCTTCTAGTATTTACAAGGAGAGATATGAGAATGATATAATTCAATCCATGTATCACAAAAGATGAAAATCATTCCAAAACAGATGTAAAGGACCTATTAAAATGTAACCTAGTGTAACTGAAAAGAGTGGTGGAATTTTTTTCTGTTTAAAACAGCTAAAAGTGATCCTGTACATGAGCCAGATGGTGTAGTAATAAAGAAAACCAGAATGTGTCTATCCCATCCCAGAAAGGGAACCTGTTAGCTTTAGTTTTGTCCAGCAGTCTTGGATTGGCATATTACTCATCTTAGGTTCCCCTCTCCCTTGTTATTTAAAGAAGCTGTTTTGCAAGTTCGTTTGGCTATTAATATCAATGCAGAAATCAGGGAAGGAAACCCTTGTGGATCATATCATGTCACTCAGAAACTATCCTCTCAACAAACAGAGTGAACCAATTAAAATGGGCAGCTTGATGACTGGCCCTTGATTTCTTGAGTTCAACAGATGAGATTAAGAGCTAAGTAAGGAGGCAGTGGCCAAGATGAGAAAGTAGGTGGACATTTTCCCTTGCACTTGGGGTTGGAGAATGAAGTCAACAGAACACAGGCGTGCCAAAAGACTAGATGAAACCAGTGTCCCAGGGCACACCTTGAGTTCATGGGTGGCAATGTATTGGAGTCACACCAACCAGACCTTTCCGGAAGAAACCATGGTTCTATAGAAAGTCTCAATGGTTCGGCCTCCCTCTGACTAAGAGGCAGCAACAAAGGTGGGGAATCTGAGTGAGTATGGGCAATGTCAGAGCCCAGAATCAGCAGCAGAGGAGGATGATGAGTGAACTCACCAGATGGTGTCCATCTGACTTTAGGCTTTGCCGCTGAAGATTTTAATTCAGTAGTCAAAGTCTCCTCTTTGTTCCTTCTCTCTTCTCATGACTTCTGCAGGTGGATATGCTGGGTGGCAAGAAGAGCATTTGCAGGGTTTCTGGTTCTAGTGCCTTCATTCTTCCCACCCTGGTAATTGAGTTTTCTCTTCAACCCTGATCTGGGCAGCCCCTTTAGCTGCTCTAAAGAAGGAAGTGAGAACTTCTCCACTTGCTGGAAGGATGTCATCTCTGGGGGACAAGGACAAGACACCCAGTTTGTCTGATCCCTTTGATGCCTTCTTTCCAGTTTGTCTAAGGGCTCCGGCGATCTGACAGTTGGTAAGAAATCTTTGTGACTACTGGCATCTACAGATAGATGTCAGAGCTGTTGGCCTGCTAACCTTCTTGATAGGGGGAGCTCTTAACAGAGAATCTGTGAACATGCCCAAAAGAAGCAAACAGGCTTGACCACCATGGCTGAAATGCAGTGTGATGAAGTTCGGGCCTACAAAACACTGAATGGAGGACATAAGGTGCTTGTGGCTTCACGGAGTTTGGCAGAAAACTTCATTCAGGTCTTTTAAAGGTGGGGAAAATGTAGTGGCAGTGAAAGTTTAACTATTCAGTCAGTGTCCTAAGCAGGAGAACAGTCAAGCTATCACTTTCTTCTCCTCTGGCTCCAGCTCCTCTCTGACTCACACATGAGAAAGCAGACCTGGATTCAAACGGGGCCTTACAAAGGGTTAAATCTCTGCTCCCCTTCTTCTCAGTGGTCTGACTTTTCTGTGGAAGTCACCAAGTTTTGGCTAAAGAGAACATTCAGTTCAAAGGTCTTAGAAAAACTATTGAAAGTCAATTTGAGGTTGGAGGCAGAGAGTGAGAAAGAAAAGGGTTTGGGGGTGAGGCATTAACATGCAGACAAATTTTCAACAACAAGCACATTTTCAGTATAATGAATTGCTCTACAGTTGAGCAGTCTAGCCCCCAGGGGCCAAGGCTGTGGGCAGGTACTGATGTTCCATCTGCCCTCCTTGTCCTCTCCTCTCTCTCTGTCCAGCCCCCTGCCCAACTCAGCTCTGGGGTCACTCTGCCCTCTAATGGCAACAGCCATTGGCAGAAAATAAAGTCTCCCATGGAGGGAGGAGATGAAAAAATCAGTAACTCCCCAGGGGCCTGCAATTTTCACCTTCTAGTCACTATTGGCCTCTTTGGGGATTTCTATATATTTGTTTGTATGTGTGTAATTATTTATTTATTTATTTATTTTTGAGGAAAAAACACTAGCAAGGTTTTTTGGCTTATTTTTCGTTTTGTTTTTGCCTTTTTTTTTTTTTTTTTTTTACTTGCTTTTGTTTTGATTTCCCCAGATAATCTTAGCTCTCTAAACTTCCCGTGGCATAAGATAAGTAAACGTTTGTGTGGCTGGCAGAGAGTAGTGCTGTAAACAAGCACAACTTGATACTGGGCCACATGAGGATCATCACAGATTTAAAGGCATACAACACCATTCAAAACACAGATAGGAGTCACAATGGGGAGCAAAGTCTGAAGTTGCCATGGGAGGATTAGATAGGGAGGGAAGAAGAAAACGAAAGGAGAGAAAGAGGAAAAAAAAGCCCAGCAAATAGAACTCAGGAACATGTTCATGACAGACTGTACATCAATAGAGGAAATTCCCCAAGGCACTGCAGAGGAGTAGTGCAGAGTTATAACAGGCAGAAGACATCTGAAAGGGGGCATGAGCTGGGGTGAGGAAATAGGGATTTCCAATGCTTCACTGGGTGTGGAAATAGATGGGCTTGACTTTCCCAGAAAGGATCTTGGGCACTTGCACAGAGATGATCTCTGCCATCATTTCCGGAAAGTCCACGCTCACCATGTGTGACTTGATTAGCAGGTCAAAAGTGAACTGATGCAGCTCTCTCGCAATCTGTAGGGAACAATAAGAGAGAGAAAAACAGGGTTGACAAGGAGGTGGGCTCTGCTAGACTTTTCCCTAACCTTTGATTTTTGGTCTTTCAGTCTTTTGTTTCCTCCCCCTTCCCTGTCCTTCCTTGGTCCTCCCCCATGAGGTCGTGTGTGTGTGTGTGTGTGTGTGTGAGAAAGAGAGAGAGAGACAGAGAGAGAGAGAGAGAAATGGTCTCCATGGAGTCACTGAGGGCTCCCAAGCGATGTCTTATACCATCGTAAGCTTTCTGACTCAAGACTTCTCCAGCTTGTGCTCTCACCCCAGCCTCTGCACTCCATCTCTCTCTCTCTCTCTCTCTCTCCCTCTCTCCTCTCTCTCTCTGTCACACACACACACACACACACGCACACACACACACACACAGACAAACTCACATGAACATGACTCAAAGAAGAGGGGAGAAACATCCAGGTCTGTTTTGTCTGCCTAGAGAATTCATCTGCTGTAAGTCCCTTCCCTGAGTCCCAACTGCTCTGTTCTCAACTCCTCCACCCCTTTCACAATATCCAGCTGGGACACTGTGACCCGTGTTCCTTTCTTCACCACATTTTCTTCCTGGACCACACTCAAAGCCAGAGGGGAATGGAAGCACCTCCCAACAGGTGGTGCCAGACCCTAGAGAAGCATATTATCATTGGCTCTATCAGGCTGTTCTCCCTGATAAAGCACCCTCCATCGTTTGCTTACAGGCTGCACGGAGTCCAGGAGCTTGGTGAGCTGGTAGAAACGCCTTGAGCAGGATGTGGGATTTTTTCTTTTGCATGCAATGATACGATCGAGTTCCTTGATGTAGTTCATTCGAAGTTCATCAAAGAATTTTTGATTTTTCAGCCCATCCACTGGAACTGATGTGGGATGAAGACAGAATGGGGAGGGGAAGCATGCCCACGAAGGAACATTAGACAAAGCACCAAGTTTTCTGACCACAAACTTGACCCCCACTCCCACAGGGAACCATCTACTTGGCTTCCTGTTAGTTGAAGTCTGTGGGCTTGGGGCCTTCAGTCTGTCAGGGAGATCTCAGGGGAAAGGATAGCTGGATCCAATCTGAAGGGAGTCAAGTAAATCAAATTTCCTGAATCTTTTCTTTTTCTACTCTTCTCATATACTCATTTTTTAGGACCTAAGCTTTTATGTCATTTACAGTCAAACCCTGATTTAGACAACTAAAACACATAGCTTTGAATATCAAATTTTGCCTTTCTCCCTCAACAGAGGCTAAGAAAGGGCTCTTGTTAGAAAAGATATTAAAGAAAAGTTCCTTGGCTGCCAAATAAATCCTACCTGAGTTGCTTACATAGACCTCCTCCTGTTGGCAGAAGAGGAAATCTTTCCAGGAGGAAATGCCTCCTGCTTTACTGCCCTGCAAGGAATACAAGGTGGCCCATGTTTGTTTCTATAGCAGAAGCTGTGGAGAAATTCACAGACCTGCTATAACCAGTCAAAAAGGCCTTGTCCCAAAGATAGACTAGGGATAGGTGGGGAACCCGATGGAAGCTGACTTCTAGCAAATACATTGGCTTCTAGTCATGAAATTGTGTCTTGTTAGAAGAATGATACTGAGGGAGAGTACAGTGGGGATGGGGAGGGGAAATGAAGAAGGGAAATGTCAAGGAGCTGGCATCTCCCTAATAACGTTTTAATGGCAAAAGTGGTCCTCTCTGAGTCTCTGTGCCCTCAGGGGCATTCCCTGCACCTCTAGGCACTTACTAATGCTGAAGAGTAGCAGCGCTTTCATGCACAGGAATTCCTGGGGGGTGATTTGGAGCCATCCAAACTCTTGAGAGAGGTGCCTCATTCGGACACACTGGCTGTACATCCGGGACTTGTGCATGCGGTACCTGGGAAGGAGATACATAGAGGAAAAAGGAATGAGGGGAAGCTTGCAATAAGCCCAGAGGGAATGTCTCTGATTGCCCTTCCTCCCCAGGTTCTCCAAGAAGAGCTTGCTGTTTCTCCTGCTGGTGCTTCAGGGATCAGGATGAGGTTTTTGTTTGTTTGTTTGTTGGTCTGGGTTTTTTTTTTTTTATCTCTCTCTTTTCCAAAATCCTGACATCCTGATTACTACTATCTTCCCTGGCCAGGATATGGGTTAGCGCATGGAATTTCCAGGTCTCTGTGCCCCTTCTGTTTTCTGAGTCAGGGACAAGAAAGCCTAACCAAATGAACACAATGGGGCAGGCACATGGTCTCCCTGACTACAGTTCTAATATCCCAGCTACAGCCAGAACAAGAACCTGCCTCCCAGGCAGCTCAACATGAAGGATTTTTAGGAGAAGCCCCAGTAGTCAGCTCTTAACATCAGGACACCAGGATTTGCAAGTGACCCGAAGTGTTTGGTCATCCTGTTGACCCCTTTGCCTCTGGCCTGGAATACTAGAAATTTAATATTTCTTCAAAAACTTCCAGTGAAGGAGATTCCACATTGTTCTTTCAAAATGAGTTTCAATGTTAAATCTGCCAGGGAGTGTTTTTGAATGTCTAATTTAAATGTCCCCTGCTGAAGGGGAGCCCATTCCCTCATATGCTGGCTGCTCCTTACCACAGTTTGGAAACTGTAGACATATGTGAGCTGCATTTATTATAGTTACTTCTGAACAGATCACCACATTATCACCTATAAATTATACGGGGAGGTGGCCAATGCTTGGCCAACTTTTCAAGGAAGAGCAACCTCTCGGTTCCATGGCTGACCATGGCATACCTCTAAGAGAAGACACAGCATCCTCATGCTAGTAGGCTTTCTAGTTTTCAGCACTTCAAAAATTGTGTGTGTGTGTGTGTGTGTGTGTGTGTGTGTAAGACAGAAATTGATTGTGCAGCATGTGCAGAAAGGGAAGGAAATCTGACACCCACTTAAGTGGTGAGGACAAAGACCTCCCAGATGGAGCCTAAAGGCTATGGTTTGACATTTTGGTTTCCAAGCCACTAGCCTACTCCACAGGATGAGAAGGCCTGGTATTGTCTGGGTGGAAACTCAGCATCCTATCTCAGAGAGATCTTGGCTGTCCTGGAGAAAGAGAGAAGGGGGCAGATGGTGTAGAATTATTCAACTTAGGCTGAAGCCCAACTGGAAAGAGGAAGTGTTTAGATGGTATCACAAATCAATTGAGCAGAACAGTGTTGCTCCAAGCTCTTTCACTATAGAGAATTTTTTAGTAAGATTGGCTGACCCTGAAGTCTGGCCCTGCTCCAGTCTCCAATGTACTTTCCCACCTCTGTTGATGACAATGCTGCAATCTTTTTTTTACCATTGAAATCACAATGCTGGAATGAGGATTCCTTTAACATTGCTGCAGGCCTCAGGGGCAGAAAAAGTGGGGAATGGAGGAAAGAGAAGGGGAAAGGAAAGGGAGGAAATTCATAGGGGAAGGGGACAAGAAAGGCGGAAAAAGGGAAAAAATACTAGGGAGACAGTTAAAGGAAGGAAGAGAGAGGAGAATGGAGGGTATAAAAATGAGGCAGGAATGGAATTTAGGAGGAGAGCAGGGTTGGTGGGAGTGCAAGAGAGAAAATAAGATGAGAAATGAAGATTGGAAAACACTAAGCACAGTGCCTGACACATAGCAGGTGTTCCATAAATGACATGTAGAAAGGTGCTATTATAATACTCTTCAGCAGTCTCCAGATAAAATTTGAGGCACATAGAAGTTCAGTAATTTGCCCAAGGTCACACAGTTAAGGTTCAGGCTCATTATCCTCACAACATGTGATCTCTACAAAGACAGAAGGAAAGAAAAAAACAGGGCTGATAATAGAGTTTGGTGTTGAAGAGATCAGCAAATGGGTTGACCTACTTTGAACAAGTTCTTATCTCTCTCTTTGGGTCTGAGGCTCCCCATTAGCACCTTAGGGAGGCTGGCAGCAATTAGTCACTCTCAACTGGAGAGTACTGCTTCTTCAGTGGGTGTTAGAAATGCGTGGGAGCAGTTTGGGCTGTCAGAATGACTGGAATCCTCTTTGGTATAAAGTAGGCTGGTGCCAGGTATGTCAACCATATTCTACATATTGACAAAATTATTTTTTCCAATATGTCAAAATAATCCATGTTGAGAAACACTTATCTAGATGTTTGTAGACACCCTGAGAGTTCTAACATAGTGGCTTCCTACAGGAGGAATAGGGGTCCTATTGTTTCAGGAGCCCTGGGATTTGATGGGTCTAGGCCTCTGACCCTGTGGGGAGGCCTTTTTATAAGCTGAACAAGACTGGACCAGGAAGCTGAGGTGGGATGCCACATGCTTACTCAGAGGTAGAAAAGGAAATGAGGATTTAGAGAACAGCCAATTATCACTTTTCAAAGCTCCAAAGGTCTCAGAGCTCTGGGGAAGGTAGAGTAGGTGCTCATGGAGTTGACTCAATTGCTTAAGGGCAGCAGGGGTTTGAGGATGGGAGATGAACAGTTAGGGGGCTTTTCAAGGCCTGCCCCAGAAGATGGCATCATAGGCAACTTTTTGGAGGTCTGAAAACCACAAAGCAGTTTGTGCCAAAAGCCTAGTGGTTATTCTTAGCTTCTGGCTACCAGGCTGGCAGGGTTGGGAGAGGGCAGCTGGGGACGCTCACTCTCCCTCACATTGCAGTGCTGTACTGGAAGGAACCACTGGCCTGTAGATTTTATTTTAAGACTCTTCTGGGTTAGAGGGCTGAAGAGGGGGGAAGGTCAATTCCTGTCCTGACTGGAAGGATTCTCTGTGGGGAGACTAGCTCAAGGTCCTTGGGAAGATTTCTCTGGCCAGCTCCATTCATTATGCCATCGAGGGACCTCATACAGCAGACATAGAAAAGATTATCATGCCCGACTGAGGTGGGCAGATAATGAGGTCAGGAGTTCAAGACCAGCCTGGCTAACATGGTAAAATCCCATCTCTACCAAAAATACAAAAATTAGCTGGACATGCTGGCTGGCATCTATAAGCCCAGCTACTCGGGAAGCTGAGGCAGAAGAATTGCTTGAACCAGAGAGGTGGAGGTTGCAGTGGGCCGAGATCATTGCACCACCACCCTCCAGCCTGGGTGGCAGTGCCAAACTCCATCTTGAGGGAAAAAAAAATATCACTCTTAGGGAACGGTGGATCAGAAAGGGACTTTTTTTTTTTTTCTTGCCCACTATGGGCCAGACATTCCACGTCTGTGAGTTCCCATTTAGTTATCGTAAGAAATTACTTATGAAGGTTCTATTATCATTAATTGATAAAGAAATTGGGGGTCAGAAAAGTTAAGGGTCTTTCCCAAAGATGCTGATTAAGAAAATAATAGAACTGAGATTTTAGTGGAGAAAAATGTAATTCCAAAATCTGAGCCACTGGCAAAATTCATGATGTTATATAGAGCTAGTGGCAGGGCAGGTATTAATTAAAGCTGTTTAAGAGAAAGAAAATGGCAGTACCAAGGTCACACAGACAGAGAGTGGTAGAGGTACTCCTCCCCATCAGTTACCACCATGACGCAGAAGAGCTGGGATTCACACGGAAATACATTTGAATCTTCTCTCCAATAGGCACTAGCTCTGTGACTTTGGGTGAGTCACTTTATTTTGCTGAGCCTGACTTTCCCCGTCCATAAAAAAAATAGAGTTATCTACAAAAAGGGGAGGTCAGGTCACCATGAGGACTCAATGAGATAGGATTTAGAAAGTATCTAGCATATTCTTGGCACAAACTAGTTGCTCAGCAAGTGGTGACTAGCAGTAGCCTTTGGTGGTAGCAACAGAACCCAAGAAACTTCAGCCCCTAAAGCCAGAGTCTTTCTGCCTCTTTTATATGTTGCTCAAAGTGAAGGGGAGGAATCTTTCCATGTGGTTCTGAGATAAGCTGTAAAGGAGACCAGAAACACGACCAGGATTGGTTCTTGGGTGTGAAAGGGGTAGTCTCAGCACCATCCTCCTCAGCTCCTACCAGTTGGCTGAAAGCCAGGGCAAAGCTGCCTCATACCGAGTTGGCTGGCTGGGGCATCCAATGCCACACCTGCAGGTCAAATGAGGTAAGCTTCACTGTCACTCCATCACCATCACCACCAACTGGGTCTGGCCAAGCTGCTGTATTTTAGTGAGGTCTGGGCCCCAGGAGCACTTACTCATTGAAAACCAGATCAGGGGCAAAGTAGAGCATCCTGGAGTTGACATTGGTGAAGGATCGCCAGCCCATGGCAAACACCATGAGCCCCATCCAGGAGTACTGAATGACAGCCATCTGGTCGTCCACGTGTAAGTTGCGGAAGCCTGGAGAAGAAGAGGCAGAGGCAGTGGTCAATCTGGGTACTGACGGGCTGAGCTAAGTCTGAGCCCCTGCTGGGCAGAGATGCCCTGGCATTCGGACATCCCCTAAGGATCCCCAGGGACCATCCAGACTGGCCACTGAGGGGTGGTGGGGAAAAGCACAAACTATATGGTGAGGATAATATTCGTTGTCCTCCCTACATCACTGAGCTGCTCAAATGAGATGATGATGGAGAAAAAAAAGGGCATTGTCAGTTGTAAGAGAAAAATAATCTAACACTTATTGACTGCATATACGAGCAAACTCTTTTTTTCTTTTGATTTCCATTGGATTGCTTTTTTAAAAAAAACTTAAAAATTATTTTGGGTATATGATAGTTGTATGTATTTATGGGGCACATTTAACTCTTTTCTAAGCACTTTACTTATATTATCTCATTTAATATTCACAACAATTAGTAAAGTAGGTAATATTATTATCTCCATTCTGTGAACCAGTACAGGTGAGTCAGAGAGAGATTAAGGAACTTGTCCAAGATCATACAGCTAGTAATTGGTAGACCAAGTTCCAAAGCAAAGCAGTCAGATTCCAAGGTCTGTGCTCTTGATCACTCTACCTTTCCAAAGATGCAGGATAACATCATTTCTCCCACATAAACAGCAGTTTTCACTTCACAAAGCTCTTTTCCAGCTATGAGCTGGTTTGACCCTTCTAACAACCCTGAGAGACGGATATTACACACAGTGTACAGTGTATGGAGAGATGTCTTGACAGCCACTGCCTCCTGTTGACCACTTTCATGTTCCCTCTCTTGCGTCCATCCCACTTTCTGCCTGGCAGTTCCTCTCCATTCTTTTCTACTCAATAGGTAGCCTGGCCCTACTAGTTTCCCACCTTACTGCCATCCCCATCTTACTGCCATCATTATATATGAACAGGCCCTTTATGACCTGCTGCCTAGACTGATCTGTTGCCACTTGCCCTCTCACATGCCTCTATATCTCTGTTATCTCTGCACAGGCAGTTGCTTTTGCCTAGAATGCATTCCTCCTTCTCAGGTCTTTCATCTGGTTAAACACCTACTCATCTTTCAAGTCTTCACTCAAAGGCTACCTCTTCTGTGAAGGCTTTTCCAACTCATCCAAGAAGAAGGCTTAAAGATTCTCATTTTACATTCTCGTTGCTCCTTGTGTAGCCTCACGCAGTTATAGCACTCATTACACAGCATTGAAATCTATGTACATACATGTCTGTCTCCCCCACAAGACTTAGAGCTTCTTGAAGACAGGGACCATATCTTCATATTCAAGTTTACCTCCCTAGTACTTAGTACAGTCCACGTATTTGAGTGGGCACTTAAGAAACCTAAACAAATGGCCTAAAGATCCTCAATTTGTTTTCCTTTTATAAAATGAGAATTAAATGATCTCCAAATTACCTCCCTTAAGCTCAGAGAGCAGAGGCTCCCAGATGCTACCTCTACAATAACACACAGGTAGTACAGACATGGCCATGTTCTCCTGGAGGTTCTGAAACAGTTGGATGCTTAAAGTTATAAAGGCATCACCTCAGAGCTCATCCCTACCAACACTCTCTCTTCTCACTAACAAATCCAGAATTATCTGAAATTTTGTCATCATACTTCATTAGGAATGCTTCCCCAAATGTAGACCAAACTTCTCACTTTCCTGTTGATGACCTAATTTAACTCTCACAATAATCCCAGAGGTTAGGTGATGTGACACTTATTTTACCAACAAGGAACATGAGGGCCAGAGAAATAAATTGACTTGCCCAAGGTCATATGGTTTATATGTGGCTGAACTAATACTAGAACCCAGGTGTTCTGATTCTGTTCTCCAGTGTTTTTTCAACTCCACTGCTGAAGGTTACAGCTCAGGAACCACCAAGGTCACCAACTTTTGTCAGCCATAGGATCAGGTCTGAAGTCTACATTATCCAGATACACTGTTCTGCTTGGTTGGTCCCTGTCCACTCATATAGCCCCATTTCCCTGTTCTTTTCCTTTAGATCCTAAGCCTTCCAGATATCAGGGATACTAGAGTACCTCATCTTGGCAGTCTTAGCTCCCAGGCCTGTGCTTCCCACCTTCACCGTAACGACACACTGACAGACTGGCTGGAGCCTCAGATCCCAGGGTAGTTCCTGCCTGGAACCCTTCTGTAGCACAGAATGCCTTGGACTGACCCTTCTCAGTAGGAAATAAGAAGCAGGGTCTAGGCATGTAGCAACCAGGGATCTCTTAGAGAAGAGGCCTGGGAGGTTGAACCCTGAATATCTTGGGTAGGAGGCAGTGGGGAGCAAGAAAAGTCTTTGGCTGGTGAACCTTGTTCTTCTAGTGGAGTGTGTGAATGTGAAGGCACATGGAAGGATGAGAATTAAATTGTACAGGTATGAAGCAAATTGTCCATACTGATGCTTATTCTTTTCTCCCCAAAATGCTGCCGAACTAACAAACAGGAGAGAAAAGGGAAAGCTTAAGTTGGCCATAATATTAATTAACTGTGCTTAATGAGAGCTGCTTAGCACGGAAGCCCAGTAACTGTGCACATATCAGCAATATGGTTGGCTAATCTCCCTAGAGTCTAATCTGATTATAATACCTGACTCTGTTCTCTAATGCCCAATCTCTGAAGTAGCCTGCATGACTATCAAGGGATTACTTGAGGAAAGAGTAGCTGCAGCCCTACAGATTTCCTTAAGTATGCATTCACTCAACGCCCATTTGCCATTGTGTTAGGCTATTCTGGAGAAACAGAGAGGAGTCATTCTCAGGTTTTGAAACACATTAAACAGGCTAGGGAGCAGAAGCAGTTTATTAGACACTCTGTTTTTTCACTAGAATCCAACTGACATCATATTTTTTTCATGTGCAGCAGAAACTTGTAGTCTCATGTCTGGTCTGGGAGAATAGGCTCAAAGAAAGGCCAGTTTGGAAATCTTTGCTGCTGTAGTGCATCTGCCTGCCAAAGTCTTCAGAGAAGACAATTTCACCTTGTGGTCCATGCATGAGCAGGCAAGGCAAGTGGTAGCTAAAATTGAGTTTCATGAAAGCAGTGGCTTAGCACTCAAGTTTCATAATAATAAACCACCATTTACAGAGCATTTACTATGTTTCAGGCTACCTTACTAGGTGCTCTTTATACATAATCTCTTTGTTGACGACAATTTGAAAGGTAGCGATTATTCTATCATCTTACAAATGAGGACACAGAAGCACAGAGAAGACATGTGATATACTCAAGGTCACAGAACTAGTCCATAGCTAGGATTCCAAACCAGATAAATTAGATTCTAAATATACTGTGCACACCCAGTCTACTCACCCACTCTACATTAATAGTTATCATTTATTAATGTGCCAGGTACTCTACTAGGCAATTTCCATACATCATTACTGTCGTAGAAAACTTACAACAAAATTTATCTTATTAGGGGCCTAGCACAGTTCATTTTACAGGTCAAGAACTCAATCTATTGAATTAGTGAATTACTTGAACTTGTAGGTAATTATAGATAATATGAAGAACAGTTCTTATGAATGTGGTAATTGGCTTTCTTTTGAAGCTATTCTTTTAAAAGACTCGGAGTCAGAGATCATTTAGTCTGGCAAGCTAGATGGTGAACTGATATTGGTTTGCAGATTTGTTAATGTAAGGGGAGGGGGCTTTCCATCCTGGTGGCTGGGCCAAGGAAAGCCCCAGTGATCCCAAGTCATACAAATTCTGCTATAGAGTTTTGCACTAGGTTATTGTCAAGATAACCAATTTAGAAACCTGAAGGTCTAGGTCAAGTTCTGGTTCCATGTGTTAAGTGACCAAATGGAGCAAGTTAGTTATCCTCTTTGAGCCTTGGCATGTGAAATGGAAATAATAGTCTCTATGATTCATAGAATTGTTGTGAGGATTAACTGGGATCATCTATATGAAAAAGCTCTGTAACTTATAAAATGAGATAAGTGTTTGGAAACTGCTTGGGAAGATTAAACTTTGAATCTTTGTCAAACACATGATATCAAAATATCCAGATGAAAAAGTGATAAGAATTAAAGCAGCTTTCTCCTTTCTCTTTTTTATATTTTTCCTCTCTGTGTGAACCCTCCGCTTTGGCACAGAACATATCCAATCAGAGTCCTTGGGTTTCCTTCCCAGTGATCTTATTGCCTAGTCAACCTCAGCTTCCCAAGCTGAGAAGGTGCAAGAGATGGTTAGGGCTTTGACCAGGCCTAACCTGTGAGTTGGAAATACAAATCTAAGACTTGACAGCCAACATGCAATGTCTTCAAATGCAGCAAGCCCACAGTATGACCCAAGTGGCCTTCAGTGAAGCCTTGGCCCCTCACTGTAAAGCCCAGAGTTACAGAACTGCAGTGGTGCTGCAGCCTACAGGTGGAGTGGAATAAAGGGAGGATTTGGAATCAGGAGAGAACCTGGGCTCAAGTTCTGGTCCTGCTATTTTCTGACTATGTAACTATAGGTCAATCACATCATTCTCACAGCTTCCCTATTTGGTCTGTAAAACAGGAGAAAGAGTCTCATTTTATAGGATTCCTATAAGAATCAATTCAGGTAATATATACAAAATTGCTCTGTTCACTATACATTTCTACCTGAATGGCAGTTATTATTGAAAGGCAGGTTAATCTTTGACTCCACAAGAGAAGGTTTAGTTGTTATTATTCCAAAAGAGTCTTTGAATCATAATTGCAAGATTAGGAGAACCTTTAAAGAGCATATACTTCACTGGTTTTCAAACTGTGTTCCTCGGAGCCCTAAGATTTTGCAAGAGTGACCTAGGGGCTTCCCTGGGATAGAGAAAAAGAGGCTGAACTGGTGAGGCCCAAGCCACAGACTCTGGCTTTAAATAAACTAGCTCCACTCATATCTGTGTACAATTCTTTTGAGAAATAAAGCACTTGGCTGTTAAATGAAAGTTTGTGAATCATTGGATAGAGGATCTCTAAGAATTCCTTAAGCTGTAATATTTTAATAACCAGACTTGTTTAAGCAACAGATGACATAAGAAAGAAGTGAGTTCCCCATCACTGGGGAACTTCTGTTATCCAACTTCTGTTAGACCAACAGTTGATAATTCTTTCACTATCACCTAATCTTTCCTCCTATTATGATTCCTTAAGTAGTTTAAAGTGCACAAAGCATTTCTTGAAGCAAAATTTGAAAACCATCAATTTGGTACAAACCATGCCTTATACATTATACAGATAGAGAAATTGAGACCCAGAAGGGGAAGGGATCACACAATAAGTTACTAGCAGAACTAAAAGTAGATCTGAAGTGTTCTGATTCCCAACCTCATGTTCTTTCTACCATATCATATTATGAGAGTTCCCATGATATAGTTCCTAAAGGTGACACTGAAGACAGAATGTCAGTCAGGCTGGAGATTATCTTTGGGGTGAGCCTGTGTGTGCAAATATAGAAGAGCATCCTAAGGCATATATGGGTATGTCTATGTGATTTTGTGATTAAGGGAAATTTTGCTGACCATTTCTGTGAGTTAAATGTGAAAGCATGACTGCTGTGCATCAATGTGGGCCACATAGGACACCTTATAATACTATCTTTCTCTTTGCTTTCTGAGTCTCAATCCCTGTATGTTTAAAGTGAGATTTATAACAATCCCTCTCCCATAGGGTTACGATGAAGACTACCTGAGTTAATGGGCAGAAAAGCACCAGACGTGGTGGCTGGCCCATAGGAGCGTTCACTAAATATGATCCCCCTTATCTCATGCTCCCACTTCCCTTTTCCTTACCAGGCAAGGCCTTGGCCCACTTGACCACATGTACAAGCTGTCTCTCTCCCAGTTCATTGAGGCTAGAGAGCAAGGCTGCGAAGGAGTCGGGCTGGTTGTTGTCATGTCCAGCACACACCACACCTGGCTCAATGGCTTCCAGGACATTCAGAAAGATGGGCTGACATTCATAGCCTTCAATGTGTGACACTGTCAGCTTCTGGGCTGTCTCCTCAGTGGGGCTGGTGGTGCTGGAAGCCTCTCCTTCCTCCTGTAGTTTCAGATTACCAAGTTTCTTCAGCTTCCGGGCTATGGGGCAGGAAGAGAAACTTGAATTTATCATCAGTGTTCAAAAACACACAATGCAACTACCTTGTTAGAAAAACTGCCCGAGCTAAGAAAATCATCATTCTTCCTGGTCACAGACTCTAAACTCCTTAAGGACAAGTGCTCATTCAACACTGGTTGAATGTATAATTCGTCATCCCAAATCCGTGCTAAACCCAAATTTTTCATAGCTTGCAGAGGAAAACTCTGATTCTTGTGCCAGACCAACCTAACATAGTCTTGGATTCAGCTCTGCCTCAATGCAGGCTTCAGTATTCATACCTGGAACCTTTAATTAACTCGTTTACTACTATATTAATGATTCGTTTTCATTCATTCATTCAGCAGATATCCATTGTTAGACCTTTGCTTCTGGGTGACAGAAAAGACACAGGCCCTGGCCCAGGCTGGTAGCCTTGCCACAGTCAATTCTAGAAAAAGTCAGACTGGAAAATGCTGCAATGGAGGCATCAACAAAATAGGAAACCACTAATCTTTTTACATAGGTGGGTTTAGAAAATGCTTTATATGAAAGATAGTATTTGACCTAGAATTTGAAGATTGATGAGGATTTCACCAGGCAAAGGTGGGCAGAAAGGGCATAAACAAAAGCACTGAGGAGTGTTTGGGGAACAACCAGAGACTAGTATGACTGAAGCATATGTTGCGTATATGGGAAAGTGGTTAATAATGGGGTTGAAAGCAAAGATGGTGCTTGATTTTAAAGGAGCATGTATATCATATTAAGAAATCTGGCTGAGTAAGGTGGTTCATACCTGTAATCCCAGCATTTTGGAAGGCTGAGATGGGAGGAGTACTTGAGGCCAGGACCTCAAGATCAGCCTGAGCAACATAGCAAGACACTACACCATCTCCACAAAATTAGTAAAAAACTAAATTAGCCAGGTCTGGTGGTGCACATCTGTAGTCTCTGCTACTCAGGAGGCAGAGGTGGAAGGATTGCTTGAGCCCAGCAGTTCCAGGCTGCAGTGAGCTATGATTGTGCCACTGATGCTCTAGCCTGGGTGACATAGTAAAACACTGTCTCTAAAAAAATAAAAATAAAAAGTAAGTATGGGTTTTATCTTATAAGTGATAGACAAATACTGAATGCTGTAAATCAAAGGAGTGATGTACATGTGTCTATGTCTAGCATGTCTAGCCAATTGCTAGGGAAAGAGACTAGAAATGAAGAATGACTAGACTTGTTTTTTGGGTCCCAGAAAGAACAGTGACTTGGATTTTAATCTCTCTTTCTCTTTCTGTCTCTCTCTGTCTCTAAACACACACACATACATGCGCGCGCGCACGCGCACACACACACACACACACACACATACATTTTGATAGTTAAAGCGCTGGGAGATGGAAAAGTTGCCAGCCACACATATCACTGGAAATGATCAAATACTAGATGCACAGTGGTTAAGAATTCAAGCATTATATGGGAATGGGGTTTTTTAAAGTGGCCTTGAAGTTCCCTTCCATCCTCAGACTATCGAATTCTATCCTATCATTTTGGTTCAACTATGGTAATTTTATGGTATTCCATTTCTCATTGAATACACATAGTTGCTCATAGTTGAACATACACTATAACATACATATTGATTTTTTTCTTTTTTAGCAAAGGGGAGAGGAGCGGTGAAAGGCTGAAATCCTCAATACTATCAAAGAAGTGAGAGAATCTTTCTGCCTCTACCATCAGTCTGTAAAATGGGAACCGTGCTAGGAGACAGCCATTGGAAGGAATGATAGAAATAACATTATTTAAGACAACCACAATAATCCAAAACTCAAACCTTAAGAACCATCTTCCCCATGTGCTCACACACAATTTAGAGGTCCTTAGGCATCCCGATGTTTACTTTGTACTATTTTTTCCAGTATTTATAAAGACGGAAATATAAATAATTGAAGAGGTCATAATTCTGAGGTCTAGCATAAGCAGTTGCACTGAGAAAGACCATAAAGCACTTTATCTCTAATCCTTTTAAAATAATAATAATAAATAAGAAAGGTATAAACCAAAGAGAGAAGCTGATTGCTCAATTTAAATGGATAAATACAACAAAACCTACTCCTCATCTGTGTCTGGCCCCTGTGAAAAAAGATACAACCTGGAACTGACATTTTTTTTTTGTAGTTTTTATTTATTTTTTGAGGGAGGATCTCCCTCTGTCACCCAAGCTGGAGAGCAGTGGCATGATAAAAGCTCACTGTAGCCTCAACTTCCTGGGCTCAAGCAATTCTCCCTCCTCAGTCTCCCAAGTAGCTGGGACCAGAGGTGTACACTACCACTCCTGGCTAACATGTTTTTTTGTAGAGATGGGATCTCACTATGTTGCCCAGGCTGGACTCAAACTCCTGGCCTTAAGCAATCCTTCCATCTCGGCCTCCCAAAGTGCTGGGATTACAGGCGTGAGCCACCACACCCAGCCTGGAACTGACTTTTAGTTCTAATTAGAAAAATAAGTCCTTCAATGCAAACTCCAGTTACGGTATCACTCAATAAATCACTGCAAGAATGGATTACATGTTTGGACCAACAACTAAGGTAGGGAAGAGGGAAATGGTGGGGTTGGTGTTGCAAGAGGAACACAGAAGAACTCAGGGGAAAATAACAAGGAAGCCTGGAAAACTAACCCTGAGTGCAAGATGACCTTGTCCAACAATCATTTCTGCAGGGCTTGGGCACAGCCAGTAATAAGGAGATATGCATAGCCACTGCCAACACTCACATCCCACCAAAGGCACAGGCTGCAAGGTATGATCTGGGCCAAGACCATCTTCTTGAGTTAGAGGCCTGGACCCCACAATATCTTGTCATTTGGTGAACTTGTTGCAAACATGAGTTCTTGGACACAGCTCCACAGACTGGTGGCCTACAGGTTCTGCTCCCCTGCTGTAGTTCCTGCAGAAAGACCCCATCTTCCCCATCACCGGGCCTTTCTAGCTTTGAGCTCACAAGTTGCCAGACCATTTAGTTCCCTTAAGGGTAACTACTATTTTTTCAGGGCCTTCTGCATGCCTCGCTTCATCACGTTACATCACTTAATTCCACATGATCTTAGGAGGTTAAAGATATTTCTTATCCCTATTTTACAAATGAATAAACTGAGGTAACACAGCTATTGAAAAAGTAAGAACCCAATCATCTGAACCCCATCTTCTGATTACAAAGCCCATATTCTCTCTACTTCCTCCCCAAGGAATCTGAAGCCCTGAACGCTACTTCTAATCCAAAAGCGGAGTTAAGGAGTGGGGCTGGGGTTATATCCTCCCTGCCTCCCTTCTTCATCCTTGACGCCAAACTTCATAACTAGTATCAAATTCAGAGGGGAAGAGACAGGAAGCTATGAGAATACTCCAGTCATCTGCCCAAATTGAAATAGATTGGGGACTCTATAGTGGCTTAAAGATTTTCAGCATGACAAAACGGGAAGGGTCGTTAGAAATTATCTTATCCAATGGTGACAGATTCAAAGACCTTCAGGGTCTACATAGGCAATACAGTAGGGTGTGTATGCATGCGTGTGTGTGTGTCTGTCTGTGTGTGTGTGTGTGCGCGTATGTGTGAATGGTTAGTACACTGGTGAACTGGAATGAATGCCTTACTGCCGTCCCATGCTTGTGCATGGGTACATGCCTGTAAGCGTGCATACACACACCTAGAAGGCATTAATAGATTTTCAAAAAAATTCCTGAAACTTATGTATCCCAAATTGAATTCAGTCCATAGCCACGATTTTGGGACTTTTGACGTTAGTTAGTTTAACCTTTCAAGTTAAAGATGGGGAGGCTGAAGCCAGAGAGGGCAAGGTCACCTAGTGGCAGAGCTGAGATTAGAGCCAGGGCTCTAATTCCCAATCCAGAATTCCCTATGTTACATTGGCTCTCTTTCTGACTAACCTATTCCTGCTGTATCTCAGCATGTGTCTCTCTGAGATCTTTCTAGACTTGTACTGTCCAGTATAGTGGCCAACTAGCCACATGTGGGCTATGTAAGTTTAGTTTAATTATTAAGCTATAAAATAGAAAGCAAAACTTTTTAAAAATTAAATTAATTACAACATTAAAAAATTAAAAATAGAATCCCTCAGTCTCACTAGCCACATTTTCAGTGTTCAAAAGCTACATGTAGTTAGCGGCTGTATTATACTGGACAACATAAGATATAGAAGATTTTCATCATCTCAGAAAGTTCTATTGAATAATACTGTGAATGTACACTGTTCTCTGGGGTAGCTTTCCCATTTACAATACCCCACTAAAGCTATTGATAAATAAGAAATAAATCCAAATTAATTATACACAAATGATTCCACGGGCTTTTTCAAAAGGTGGAGGGACACACAGAGCAATTGGTGACAGTGAGATCAGCGAGATATAATCTGTCACCTCGACTTTCCCACCAATGACTCAGATCTCCCTGGGATGATGACTCGTGAATCTGAACAAACTCATTATAAGTAAGATCAATATGTGCAGAGACTGTGGGGAGAATCCATCAAGATGAAATATTTCCCCTTTCTCCGTATAGTGCCAATGAGAACTTGGCTGGTATTCTCACATTCTCCTCCCCAGGCCTATATGGCATCTGCTTAAGGAAGAGAAGCTGCATTCCCACTTGCCTCCAGGACCCAGGTAGTGTGCTTGTCCCTGTGACCACAGTGGCCCTAGCTGCACCAGGTGTTCTGGCTTCTCTGCCTAAAGAGAGTGACTATACTGAACGTAATTGAAATCAGACTCCATTCATTCTGCCGGGGGATCCTCTGTTCTCTCTGCAGCAGAGGCCAGGATGTTGCTAGACGACTTGGAATCCTGGACAATGAGGCTTGCTAGTCTCAGCTGTTACTCAGTATCCAAGGACTTGTTTTCTTCCATGAGGGCCACCCCTATGCCCCTCCTGCCCTCTGCACCTGAGCCCCAGAGTCAAATCTAATTCTTCCATATAAGATACAGGTCAGCTTGCCACTGTGTCAAGGCAGAGACTCACTGGCTTACTTAAATGGAGTGATAAAGCAAGGAGAAAGGGGGCAGTATAAGTGGATAGTTTTAGTAGTATGTGAGTTGCTCACTATCTCTGCCCTATTAGTCTTGAGTCAGAGCAGTGACAAGAAAGGGTCATTGGCAAGGGGCTTTCCTGTCCATACCTCCTCTTTAGGAGATTGTAACACCTGGTCTGATATCATGCCTGGATCCTATGGGGAACTAACTTTTCAGCCTTGGGGCATTAGACCCCTGTGGGAGCTATCTCTATAGCACCAGAGGAAAAATAAATTCAAATCAGGTTCCATGGCTCATTCCTAGGGAGGAGCAGATGTGACCAATCTGTAACTTCTTTAGTCTCCTTAACCTTTAGGTACTGTTCCAGTCTCACTCCTTGCCACTCCAAGACATAGGCCTTCTCAACCATGATCAAGGGAAAGGTGAAAGTGATGTGAAGTTTCCAAAGTCTTAGAAAGTTTGAATCGCTCTACCTAAGGTCAAGGATATTTCTGTTCTCCCTATCTCACTATGAAATTTGACACATGAAAGCAATCAACGTCTGTGGTAGGCTGACTTCTAAGATGGCCCCCAAGATTCTGAGGCCTGAGCATACACATCCTTCCTTCCAGTCATTCAGTCAAGCACTAACCTAGGTGCTGTTGAAAAAACTAGGCAGATGTAATTAAGGTGCTAATTCAGTTGAATTTGAAGGGTGGTTATTCTTGATGTACCTGACCTCATCAGGTGAGCCCTCACAGGACTGGGATTCTCCTGGAAAGACATCCGTAGAGTGGAAAACATTCAACACAAGGAAGAGTCTCTGTTGCTGGCTTTGAAGGTGTTGGGGTCCACATGAAAAGGAAAGAGGGCAGCCTCCAGGAGCTAAGAATGGCCCTTGGCTGGTAGCCAGAAAGGAAGTGGGAACCTTAGTCCTACAACCACAAATAACTGAATCCTGCAATAATTACATGAGTTTGGAAGAGAACCCTGAGCTTCAGATTAGAATGCATCCTGGTAAACACCTTCATCCTTCAGAGACCCTGAACTGAGAATCTAGCCATGCTGTGCCAGACTTCTGACTTACAAAACTGAGCTGATAAATGTTTGAAGCTGCTAAATTTGTGGCAATGTGTTATGCAGTAATAGAAAACGAATACATCTTCCTTGTAAGGAACTGTGGTGTAGGGCAAAAGAATAGGCTCTGGAGTCCGACAATCTTGCATTCAAATCCCAGCTCCGTTAATTAATACCTTAATGACTTTGAGGTCTTTGTTGAGCTTCTCTAAGATTTAGTTTCCTCATTTATAAAACGAATGTGCTGCCACCTGTCTCTTAGGACACTTATGATAACTAAATGAGAGGATGCCTGGCACATGGTGAACCCTCCAAACTGGTTTCCACTCTCCATCTATTCCTAAAGATTAATGAGTGAGTGGCTTGCAGGGGCCCTAACTCAGGCATGGAGAATGGCAGAAAGCAGGATTGACAGGGGTCCAGACACAGCAGGGAAAGCAAGAGTGAAACAGTATGAAACAAAAAATAATAACCGAGATTCTTCCACACTTGAATGCCTGTAAAACTAAATTCAGATCTTAAATCTAATTCTAAATGTTAAGTAAACATAAAGGTGTGTTTGGTGTAGGGCTACAAATTCTTTGTGAAGCTAGACTAGGCTATACTTTTGTGAATGCATGTGAGTATGTGTGTATGTGCAGTGCTTATATATTCCAATGCTTAAATCTAAAAGTCATAAACTCAAATACCTTCACAAGTCAGGCAGACACATAAATGAGGGAAAAAAAAAAACTTGGCAAACATAAATAGGGAGGGCTGGGGACAGTGACAGTGATTGATGCCCTGCCTAGGGGCAGTCTATGTCAATTTTCTAAACAAACACTGTGCTGGACAAACAGAATTCTGCAGGTGATTTCTGGCTCCGGGAAAGCCAGTTTGTGGCCTCTAGCTTAAATCATGCCAGCCATCTTTCCATCTACGAGGATTAGAGTCAAGGGATCTTACTGTATAACTTTGGGATTAGAAGGTCAGAAGAATACTGGATGAGTCAGGGGAACTCAATGTGGAACCTCAGGGATGTCTTTCCCTCTTTGGCTTTTAGTTTCCTTACATATGTATAAAGAGTAGTAGTTAAGAGCAAATATTCTGGAGTCAGGCTGCCTCATTTGTAACTCCGGCTCTATCGCTGACTAGCTTTGTGACTTTGGGCAAGACTTAGCCTCTCGGTATCTCAGTTAACTAATTTGTAAAATGGGGATAATATCATTACTTAAATCATATGGTTGTTATGAGGGATAAAGACACTGTGGTGTTGCCTGAGAGTAGAAGGCAGATTCTGTACCACCAGGACTCCAAGATTAAAGCATGGTGAAAAAGTGCACTGAACTCCAGGAGGCAGAATGCAATAATGACACTGAAGTTCTAAAATGCTTTTCACATAAAAGGCTTATTATTCTTGATGGTGGTATTCAGAGTCTTATGGGATGTGTAACCTTGAACAGATCTCTTGATTTCTCCTACACCTCAGCTTTCTCATCTATATAATGGTGATGATATGACTTGACTATTTTTAGGAGGAAATGGGATGAACCCAGTGAAGGTACTCTGTGCCCCGTGATAGTGCATGCTAATGGGCAGGTTCTGACTTTTTCTAAGAATGGATCTCTAGCTAGAAGTCACTCTGAAAAACTGCTTACGGTGGTAAACTGTGAAAAGTATAACTTTCCATCTTGGGCGACTGGTCTCCAGTCAAAGGTTGAGAGTCAAGCTGGCAGGTTTCAGAATCCTAAGATAATAACAGGATCTACCTCACAAGGTTGTTGTGATTTTTCAGATGAGTATGTGTGTAAGATGCTTAGAACAGAGTAAATTATGTAAGCCAGCCAATGATGTTTTTTACTATTGCTAGTTACTGAGCCCCACATTCTCCACTGCATGCCCTTTACCCCAAGCAGGTGAACTTTCTGAAAAAGTGAACTGATGAAACATATAGAGTTTTCACAAGGACTGAAATGTAACAGAAGAGAAAATTGGAGTTAGAAGACTCCCCAGACATCAGTCTAGTACAATGGTAGAGCCCCAAGAGTCCTATAAGTTTTTTCGAGGGTTCCTGAGAGGTGGCAAAGTGGGCCTGAGCATGTGGCTCCAAGCACCCCACCTCCATTCAAACAAGAACAGCAGCATTTTATTCTGTACCTATATTTGGGACTCTGAGTCAAATTTTGTTGAAGAAAAGGGTTCATTTCCAAAAAAGGGTTCAAAGGCCTTAGATCTTGTCTATCCCTTCCTTTCTCCTATAAACCAATTCTTAAAGACTGTTCAGATAGAAGGGCAAAGGTTAAGTCATACCCAAGTTCACACAGTTAGATAATGGTAGAGCAGGAGCTAAAACTAAGGTATCCTGACTTCCAGGGTGGTGCTACTCTTTATATTTCATCAGGTTGAATAGCATCTTACTGGAGAGAAGGATCAGTGGTGGGAAATGGAGATGGTTGAGGAAGAACTAGGACAGGGATGAGAAGCAGGGAGCAAAGCCAATCCTTGGCAGGTATGGAGTGAGGGATTAGTAGGGAGTACAACCAAATGGGATTAATAAGTGCATGCCAAATTCCCCCAGGCAAGAAGCCTCCTTGATTCTCTCCCCCAAGTCTCCATTCCCCTCCCAGCCCCAATTCTGGGTCAGAGAAATGGCCAGGCGAAAGAATATCAAATTTTATCTTTCAAGGTTTATGTTGGACTATTTAGTCTAATGGTTTTTAGTTCATGGAGGAGTAAACGTAATTAATGATAGAATGATATGCAATGCTGCACATCCTTGCCAAAGCACAGGATCCGGCAGAAACTGTCTCCAAGTCTCCTCTCTCTGACTACTGAGCCAGAAGAAAGGGGCTCATTGTCCAGATACCATCCTGAGTGAGGGACAAAAGATTTTACCAATTGCTCATATGAAATTGCGGAGCCTGGAAATGCTTTCGAATACCAGGCTTTTCCACTGAAAAAAGTAACTACATGAATTTAGAGCACACATGCTTTTACAATTACATTTAAACTGACATTAAAAACAAATGTGAAACAGTCCAAGCTGAACAGGTCAGCATGACCTGGAAAGCAAACGAGAGAGAAAAAAAGGAAAAAAAAAAAAAAAAAAAAAAAAAAAAGAAAAAAGGTCCAATGTTAACAGCATTAATTCTCTCAGTCTGTTGTAAATAAGAAAATACGATTTGTGTATTAATGGCTTTATTAAGGGAAAATTTCACTAGCAGAAATATGCAACATTCAAACAAATAGAAAGCAGTTAAAAATAAACCTCATTAGCCTTTCAATCCACATTAGGGAATTTCTTGTTGGTCTGGAGATTAAAATTCTGCCCTGAGAAAGGGGAAACTCCCCTCCTGAAGTCCTTCCTTGGCTTTTCTCCAGAATGTTGCTGAGTCAGGGGAAAGAGAAAAAAGTGTGTGTGTGTGTGTGTGTAGAGGGGGAGAGAGAGAGAGAGAGAGAGAGAGAGAGAGAGAGAGAGTTTAGACAAACTGGAGAAGAAGGTGGGAAAGACAGGCCCCAGGCAAGTCAGGGAGAGTGCTTCTGACTCTTGTATGTGCCTGTCTCTGGCTTCACAGACTCCACTTCTCCACGAGAAAGAAACTGGTTTCAATATGGAAGCTATGGAGCAGAGAGAGAACAAGATATTCCAAACTAAGTGATTCTTCTTTGACATCAATATAATGTTTGAGTCTGGCTTGGGAGAAGAATGAGAGGGCCTCACAACTGACAAAGAGAAGCATGTGATGTGAAAGAGCAATCAGGGAGTGTGGCTACAGTAAGGCTAGATGTAAGAGGGAAAGTCTGACTCTAGTATCCCAGTGTGTTTGAAGAGAGGGGTTGGCTGGCTTCTTCTCTGGGAGAAGCAGAAATCTGGTCCTTGTTTACTGAACTTCTGTGGATCAGCTACTACCTTCAGCTCAGTGATGGGGCCTGAGGCTAAGATCTAGGTCCTTGGCAGGGATCTGGAAGACTAGAACCTAAGGGGGAAATACGAATTGCCTAATAAACAAAAAAAGATGGCCACAGGAACCTCAGACAGACACAGTTGTTTCTTGTCCAAGGTGACACCTTGAGTCCCATCAGCAAAGTTTCTTCCCAGCAACATACCACGAAAAGCAAGTGACTGAGCCAGAGCTTCACTGCATCTGCCTGAGTCAGTGCCTGGCCACCATCATATATGATCAAGAACAATCAAAAAGCACTTTGCCAATGCCAAGTCGCATTACAGGAAACAATAATCATGATACTCATAACTACATGAATGGTAACCACTATTACTTCTATAGCCCATCCTCACAACATCCCTGTGAGGTAGGAAAACACTATTGGTCCCGTTGGAAGGAGTCAGCAACCAAGAGAGTAGCCCCCAACCCCAACGTCAAAGTCTGTGTTGAGGAGCAAAAACCTAAGCTCCTAAGCCTCAGACTCCAGGTTTCTCCGGACTATCCACTAGAGCAGAGCCCTCATTTTGAACGAGGCAAGTCAGCCTTTCTTCAGGGTCTGGTCATTTTGAGATGCTTGTAATTGCCAACCCGGAATTTTTCTAATATGAAAGAGAGACATTGTTGAATGTAGCAGTCTAAATATGGGCTTGTATCTAGAAGGCTCCACAATCAGATGCCTAAGCCAAGTCCTCTAACATAGGAAGCAGCATGTAAAGTTGGGGAGGCGGGTGGTTGCCATTTTTTACTGGGGTTTTCTCTTTTCCTATCTACTTGTAAGACACAGGTGAGATGGGGAAATGGAAAATTGTTAATTGGAGTTCTTTCTTCTTTTCTGCTTTATTGACAAATATACTATATATATATACATATATATGTGTGTGTGCATCTCTCTGAACACAGTGTACAAGAATTGTGTGTGTGTGTGGGGTGAGGTCGGGTGGGGAGTGGGAAGATGTAGGAGAAGAGAAGGGAGGTAGAATTTAAGTTACAGTCACTCAGAGACCAAGAAAGACTACTTGTTGGAGTCTGCTGAATTTCTTGCAGCAGCCAAACAATTGCATAATACTACAAGAATTATTACTCAGACTGGAGATGAGAATGCTTTGAAATTTAATGTCTGTGTGCCTAACAGCTCACTAATCAAAGCTTCCATGCCTCATTTTCCACCCTGAGGAGAGTCATCAGTCTCTTTCGGTTTCATTGTGGCCAGCATGACACTTCACTGCACAAGCTTGGGCTGGCGACTTTTCATGTTGTTTAAGATGCAGATTTTCTTCTTAGATCCAAATGCCAGTGCAAGTTTTCTGCAGGTGCTCGGTGCTTACATGTTTTTAATTGTTGACTGCTAGAGGGCTGAAATGTCCCTCAACAATTAATTTTTACTTCAGCCACAGGGGCATTGGTTCCATGGGGTATTAAGCAAGGGAAAATATGATATTTCTATGCCTTGGTTGAGATCTTAAAAGTATCAGAAGGATGAACTGGACTGAGAAGAATGGAACCTGATTCCAAAAAAGGTGACGCAGGATAGCGATGCTATTTTCTGTTTACTTCCTAGATATCTGTTGTCATGGAAATATTAATAACAGATGAACTGAAAGCTCTACCGGTTTCTGGGTGGCTGTGTCTTTTTCCCTTAGTTCTACTTCTTAACAACGTGATCCCAAAAGATGTGCAAATGTCTCTAAAAAGCAGCTTGCTTAGGTAAGTTGTCTATGTATGTGTTCAATATAAAAAGAAAATATTTTACATTTTTGCGATCTTAAGGAACACATCCCACAATCTGTAACAAGTGACACTCTTTTTAAATAATAAATAATAAAATGTTTTTAAACAAACAGTCAGGTTACCAGTGAAAATGAAACTTTTTTCTTGAATTACTATATTTGTAAAATACTTGCCTTTGTATATATGGCCTATTGTGTGCTGTGTACTTAGTTTTCTGCCTACTACCTTTGGAAAATATTGCCTATGACATCATCTTGCTCTCTCAAGAGCTACTGAGGGATTTTGGAGCACTCATAGCAAAAGTAAACAATAATAAAATCTTTCTATTGCTATTACACTTTAAAAACTCAAGGATTTAAGTAGAAATTTTACAAGGAGGTACTCATTCAAGTATCAGATATGCGGTATCATTAATTTTTATGATTAGAAAAAATTACTTCTCTCTAACCATATTTCTCTAAGAGCAAATGCTAAGAGACAGAGGACAACATATATGTACTATCCCAGATAATTTGGTTTGGAGGAATTAAGAGATGGAGTCTCTTGTTTTTCCATATGCAAATTCCCTTAAGAACTACAGTTAGAGAGACATAAAGCTTTTCCCCTCCAAAGTGTCACCAAATATGCATGTAACCAACTTAGGGATGACAATTTAGGTCATCGAGTGGAAATTTCAAGGGTTGTTTCAAGGGTAATTTAGAGACCAAAGAACAAAGAAACAAGAACCAGAAGCCACACTGTCCAGCAGACAGCGAGAACAGACCCCAGTGGTTACTGGGAACACAAACAAAGACCATTTTTCATCCACAAAAGAAGGACTGAAGGGTATGGTGACATTTACTGTGTGCCTACTGTCTACCAGTTTCTCTATGTATTTACAAAAATGCCATAAACAAGATTTTATTATTCCTACAGTGTGGTTGGAGAAACTGAGGCTCAGAGAGTTCTAGTCATTTGCCCAAGGTCATCAAGATAGTAAGTGACAGAACCAAGACTAGAAACAAGGCCTCTCTGTATCTGAGTCTATCATACTATTTCCGCTATACCACAGGACCTCTTAAAACAAAACCAACCGAACAAAAAAATCCCCAGAGTTTCAAAGTGCTGAGTCACACGTTGCACATATTGATGCCAAAATTTATAGAGTAATTCTGCTCCTTGGTGCATGCCTCAGTTATGCAGATCAGTCAAAGCACTCAGGTATCAGAGAACTGTGTGTAGGAAGCAGCATTTCTCAGAAATGAGACTTACCACTTGCATTACCAGCCTGAGGGTCTTTAGAATCTAGTCTAGAGAGCCAAAGGAGAATGGAAGAAATCCCAGTAACTGAGTTCCACATTGTTAATTATTTATGACACTCTGCTGCCTGCTGAACAGGAGGTAGAGGGGATTCAATCATTGGATGGTTTCTACAAATCTGTGATTTCTAGGCCTCCTACTTTAGTAATGAGGTTATGTGGTAGCACTGTGATGGGATTCTGAGTAAATGTCAAAATGTTGGTCAGACAGTGTATAAAAGGACTATTAAATTCTACAGCAAAATGTCTAGATATTCAAAATATTAAATGATCATTCTGCATGATGCTGGAAGTCACTATATTTCTTAGAAATAACTTCTTTAGCACAATCCTTAGGTCAGGAATATGTACCTGCAGACATTAGATAACTTGGGCAATAGCCATGCTTTGGCCTAGGACACTTTTGCAGCCTATCCTTTGTGCATGACAACAATATTACAGACCCAACATGATTAACTTCAGTGGCTTTAGTAGCTAATAGCATAATCTTATGCACCATGTGGTAAGAATGGTCTGCTTTTGATCATTAATGCATTATGGATTGATTCTTAATGACACACACATCTGCAAAATGATGACCTGAGCTAGAGGTATTCTCTGCCTATAGGATAGAGTTTTTATCTATACCCAAGTTTTCGAAAGTGTATTCTAGAGAACAGTGGTTTTGTAGGATAACAGGTGTTATGTGAATAAATGAGGTTCTGTGGTTGAATCAACTTTGGGAATCCTGAGTTACAAAGCTCCTCAGGTTACTTTATTGCAGTATTCACCAGGACCTGCGATATGCTAATAAGCACTGTAAATCTTCCTGAGCAGGACCATAATATGCAAGTTTCCCTCACTTATTTGATAATAGAAATCGTATTTTTCATGGAACATGTCATGGAACTAGTTTTCTCAGAACACATACTGGTAAACACTGGCCTAGACCAAGGAAACTGGCTTTTGGTATGAGGGTAGGCCTCTTATACAGCCAATTGCCTTGGTCTAAACCAGTATTTCTTCATATACGTGGTCAGTACTTGCAGGTAACAACCCAAATGGAGGTAACTAGCCCCAGGAACAAATTCTAGGTGTTTAGCAAAATTTGATGCTAAAAATTTCTCTCTAGCTGGCCTTTCTAAAATTGTCTCACTTTCTAAAATTTAATCCCTCATCAACAAAACCTTTGTGCTGCTGCCAGTTTTCTTTAAAGAAACATGAAAATAAACAAAATAATATGTCATCATACCTGTCCCATGGTCATAGATTTCCAACTCTTTGAAGTCTAAACTATCTAGTATAGTAACGAAGTTTGCTTTCAATGTGCTTTCAGCTTGCCTTTACCATTTCCCCAGCTCTGGCCGTGTTAAACCAATTGCTGTTCCTCAAACCCTCAATGCATTTTGTTCATGTCTCTGTGCCTTTATTCAAACTGTACCCTTTGCTTTGGATGTCCTTTTCCTTCCATCTCACTCAACTTCTTCCAAGTGATTTCTTATTTTTCCTTTATGACTAAGGTATATTCCTCATCACTACCTTTCTCCTCTTGCTTAAATTTTTCAGGAAAGGAATGATATCTTATTCAGTTCTGCTTCCCCAAAATGCCTAGCAGAGTGTCTGGCACATAGTTGGTACTCAGGATGAAAAGATGAAAGCATGAGCTTCTTGGTTGGCTGGAAGGATGGATGGACATGGATGAATAAATGCTGTGAAGAGCCGTGCCATGAATAGTAATTCAGCAGCGAAATCACTCTGTTGCATTCAGGACATGGGATCCTGAGGTAGCAATGCTGGGATGCTCTTGAACATGGGGAATGATGAGACAGCTGGCATCAGGGCTGTCTTCAACAATGGAAACCTCAAGGATGTTCATAGTGTCCATAATGACATCAGACCATGGCCATAGGCTCCTTGAGCCATCCTCTCAACTAGGTAATTCATAGAGGTTGTCAAAACCTGTAGATATGTTAAGTTTTTTTTTTTTTCTCAGATGCAGAGTTCAGTCTCCTAGTGGGAAAGATACTTCTCAAATATGCTAGACGAATCTGTGAAGGAAATGCTGCACACCTCAGGTTCTCACATGGTCTAGGACTCCGTGTTCCTTCTCTTCTTCCGGGGTTTGGCTGCTACCTGAAATTTCTGAAAGGCCTACTACTCTCCATGGTCCAGGACAGGAAGGAATCAATAGGGGCCAACACCATTTACTAAATGATGAGAACTCAAGAGTTGCAAAACACAGAAATAAATCATGTTTGGGAAGGAATAGGAGGGAAAGTGGGAAGGAGAAAAGGGTCAGGGGAGAAGATGGCAGGAAGGGCACTTCTTTCTTTCTCATTCCATTTTGGAAACAAGGAGTATATCCTTGGGAAGTGTCCAGAAAAATGAGAGATGGCTTTACATTAATCCTAACTATGGACTGTGAGAAAGCCACAGCTAATTCACTGGAGGGAAAGTCCTCATTTGGACTTTTTTTGTAAGGGTTTTTGAAATGAAAAGTAGTCAAGGGATTTAAATTCTTCAAGCAATTAGCAATATGTGGTTTTCAAATGCAGCCAGGAATGAATCATCTACAAATAAAGGCTTATCTTTGTTGTGGATGAGCAGCTGAGAGCCTGAAGGTAGTCTTTAAGGAAGCCATTCTGAGACTCTAACCACCCTCAAGATTCTTTCAGAAACAACAGCAGCTACTAGGAAAAAAAAAAAAAAAAAAAAAAAAGCAAGGAACAGGTAGGTAGGCCTGGAAGCAGGAAATAAAAAGCTATATCTATTAAGTATCTCTGAGCTGAAGAGATTCCATCACCAAACAGTGAATGAAACACTATAGAGAAAGCCAGATTAGAGATCTTGAGGCCTCAAGACCAAGCAGCCATCAGCTGAAAAGTGCCAGCTTCTTTAAGATACAGAGACAGCCCTTCTGCCCTCCACTCTCTCAATAATCTGTCTAGTCTACTTTTAGACAGATATCTTAAGTAGGTATGAATGGAGGTAGATACAATTACGATGTATCAAAGCACTCAAGTCTCACTATCTATACTTCTGGGAGCAGGGAACAGACAATCTAAGAAAGGGCTGAAAAACAATCCTTTCTGTGTGGCTTTTTACACAGAATCACAAAATGTTAGCACCAGAAAGGTCCTTGGTGAAGCCCACAATTCCAATTCTATGATGGGAAAACCAAGCATCAGAGAAGAGAAGGGACTTGCCCAAGGCCACATTTCTAGTTGTCATTTTGGGATATATTATATAATTTTGATTTGAGTGATGAGAATCAGAAGATAAAATTATATGAATTCTTCTTCAAGGTAATCAATATGTCTATGCTAAATCCAAATCTCATGAAAATGGAAGTCTACTCCTTAAGGAATAGACAAGGGCCACTTTGTATTGACACTTTCTTTTCCATTGTTTGAGTAAAGGTGTGCTGTGCATTGAATATGTAAGTTAACAATAAACGTGGGAGGGAGTTGTGTCAGTAGGGCAGGGAATGTGGAGATAAGTTCATTCACCAAAGTGGAAAGATTTGCTCTTCAAGCAGTGATTTAAGAAGGTACACAATTGGGTTTTTACTGGCATGGTACTTGAACATAGCATATGATTCCCTTAATTACTAAAATTAGCTTCTGAACAGGATCCTGGTGGAACTTTTTGGTTTGAGGTAATCAAGAGTGTTTTCTGGCGATGCTCTGCCTGTTGGATCTGTTACATATTATATGGCATACCAAGTTACTTAGGGTAAAAGCCATCGGGAAGTGCTGTGTTACAGCCTTTCCAGCTAAATTACTAGTGACCTCAATGACATATTAAGCCCCCACATTTGTCTAGCATTTTGCTATTTATCAAGGATGTTCACATTCATCATGTCATCTGATCTTCATTATAATTCTATGAGGATAGTATTTCTAAATCACAGACGAAGATCTTGAGGCTCAGAGGGGCACACATTAAATAAAGGAGCTGAGCCTTTAAACTAGATCTGCCTGACTCTAAAGGCAAGGCCATTTACACAACATCAAGAATGCTGGTATCTTGTGAACATTTCCTGAAGTTTGCAAGCCTCAAGCTCTAATGACTAGCATAGTGCCTTGTACATGGAAGATGCTCAAAATATCATGGGCCTGCAACTGAAATGAAGGCCAGTCACAACACTTCTCAGCTTGTCTTCATTGTGTTCACCAAGCCCACTCAAATTTGAGTACTCTACTAATAAATCAATTTGAAAGTGTACTGAACCATTCTCACCAATAAATTAATTTACAAACCTGCATCTGAGTACTATATAGTATAGTGAAATTATCTGTTATACACAGGCTCCTTTTCAAAAGCGGCTCACTGTAATCATATCGCAGCCTGATTTATAATGGAGAATGTTGGCTGAGACATGGAATTAATGTTAAGATTTGTATCCAAATGTTATGAGGACTTTTGTTACCATTAAACTTTACCTGCATCAAAGTGGACTTGCAATTCATATCGCCAGATGGCCAGCCAAGAGGTTCCCTACCTGAGAGTCTCTATCTCTTATACTATACATAATTCGCAGAAGGCTAAATAATTGAAAGCTGAGTGTATAAGAACCCTCAACATGGGGCTGCAACATTCATATGGAGAACATTTTCTCTTGTCAATCACTTTGTCACCCTTCCTGCCTTTGCCTCTGCACTCCCTGACCCCAGTCCTACTTCTTCTCCACTGTAGACCTCAATTGTTGGATTTCTTTGGGGTACACCAAGCAAACCAAAACAAGGTTGAGTTTTCTCAGATATCTGATTCTCATTTGATAGGGATGCTTGGAAAGCCACTCACAGAACATCTACCTGTGATGTTTGGGAGTACTGGATGCTACTTGAGATGATTCTTTTGAAATTCTCTCTCATCCAGCCTGGGTCAATTCATTTGAGGAACTTTGTTCTGTTTAAATAATACCACTTCCCTGTGAGGATGGGAAGGATATAGTTATCTACATATAGATTCATACATGGCCCTGTTCCAGGATAAGAGCACTAGTTGTTGTCTATAGATGTGCACATAGGCAGACAAGGTATTGAACAACTCACAGAAAGCCAGAGATAGACAACTGGTCTAAATTAGCCTTAAGAGGATAGGGGAAAGGGTTGGATTCTAGGCACTTGGGTTTTCCAGGCTAATAATAAATAATCGGGTATGAGGCTACAGTTGCAGGCACTCAGAAATAGGCTTGCCTTTCTTCAAATTCCATTTCCAAATTGAAGTAGATTAATGATCTTGTTTTTCTAAGGAAAGACACATATTTTTGGAAGCAGCAGGCAGCAGTGATGACCCTGGCATTGGGCAGATGTAAACATGGAGAGATGGGGGAGTTTGGAGAGGGAAAATATAAATGTCAATCAACTGATGTCAAGCCTTTCTGGAATGGTGACAACACTCATGGCAGACAGGTTCATGGGACAGAGAGCCTTATGATAGAGGAACACCCTTGAAAGAGCTGTATCTTCCTTCTGTAATGTTACTGTCCTACTGAAAAAAAAATGCTTTTGGAAATGATCAATAGCTTTGCAAAGAAAAGGAAATGATTAAAACACCTGTTCATCTTTGGGAGCGATAGGATAGGAAATTGGCACTGTTTGTCAGCCTAGTCACAGGCTCCAAAGAGAAGCAGCTTCTCATTCCAGGTGGCTGGCCCTACAACATAGGCAGCAGTTAGCTGAGGGATATTCCCAGGTGTTCAGGGTCAGACTGTGCCTGGGTCATCCTGTACCTATGCCTGGGTCATCCTGCACCTGTTCTGGATTTCTTAGTTCTCTCATCCTAGCTACCATTGAACAACATCAGGTCAGTACCATTAAGTCCCCTGGGGACCCTGCCCAGTCACATGCATCCTCACTCACCCTCTGTTGGCTCCTTATCCCTGCTTCACACCTCCTGCTCTAATGCTGAGCCCCAGAATGGGGATTGGTATAGTTAAGGATTAAAAAAAAAAGGCACCAGCTGGCTGATGGCCACGTTGGCTATGAAAGGGTCAGCCTGTGTCTGGAGCATGGCTGGTCCCCTTGGAAGCATCAAAGAAGAAAATCTGGTTTAAAGAGAGACTAGAAAATGAGGGAGGAAAAGGGGAGACAGGAAGGAGGAGGAAGAAGAGAAAGAAAAGTATCTTACCTCCCAGAGTCATCCCTGCTTCATAACATTTCCGAAGACGGCAAGATGGACAATTTTTCCTTCGGAATTTATCAATAGTGCAATCATTTCTGCTGGCACACAGGTACTTCTGTTTCCCTGGGATAACAAATACAAGAGTGGACAGACCTGTTAATGAGTTTCCAGAGTCTCTTTCTTTGGGTATTTCTAGAACAAGAAAGATATAAAATTATATCCTATCACATGAGAAAAGTGGACAGAAAAGTGGACAGAGTATGGCACCAAACAATTTGATCCTACAGAACCTAAATATTAAAGCAGTTTAATTTGGCACTGTATTATTTGATTTCCATTGGTGTTTTTTTGTTTTGTTTTGTTTTGTTTTGTTTCGTTTTTTTAAGGGATGAACAATTCAGATCCTGATGATATCTCCATTATTAGGACTACTCACTGGTTTTTAAAATAAGATGCCCTACTTTTACCAAAAGCCAGAAATGCCCGTGAGAAATGATCCATTGTGGAACTTGTCACCCCTTTAGCATGGCGTAGAAGAGATCTGAACTCAGTCAATGTTTCTTCCTATTGACACCTGTAATCATGCATAGAATTACACTCAAGTTAACAAGATGCTTATTTTTCATAATATTAGTACAGGAAAACTTCTATAAAAGATAACTCCATGGGATTTCTAACTGTTTTTAGATTTCTGGTGATCATACCCCTAGTCATGCAGGTTATAAAAATCAGAGATAAAGCCCACTCTAGGTAGTGAATCACAGCAACTAAAAGGAAGTTTGATGAAGCCAACAGAGTAACAAAGATCACTGTCATGCACACCTGGAGTTGTCACAGATACACAGAAGTGCACACACATACACATGCTCAGACCTAGAGATCCTCAGAATTACAACTGCTCAAACATATTTTGCTCAATACTTCGCTCCTTTATGCTAGCACAATCCTGGCACACAGCAGTCTCTCAACAAACGTGGATTGACTGACTAAACATGCAATTGCAGCAGATGGATGCACAGACAAAGAGTCACCAGCAGGAATAAGCAAAAATACATCCTTCGCTGCTCTGAAGCACGCAGAACTTCTCATGCTTACAACCCTGCTCCAGCTTGAGCTTCTGCATCCCCTCACTCCTTTTTGTCTCTGGTATTGTTTCCTCAAATTTATTGCTGTGCTTTGATTTACTGGATAGACTGAGATTTTAGGGAAGCTTCTTTAGGCAGAGGAAGAATACTTGTGGTCGGAAAAAGAAAGAGAAACTAAAGAGTGATTGACATTTGAGAGTAGAAAAAAAAAGCAACTAAAAACATAAATTTAACTATACATCAGCATTCCTCTACATTTACTAAGTCTAAAAGGTGAAGATTAGGCACAGAAATGCATGTGTTACAGTAGGCTATTTTATGTAGTAGGTTCAGTAGTAACCAGGTCAGCAAAGAACTTCTTTTACTTAAAGTGCTACTTGCAAGAGCATGAGATTAGATTTATTGTAGTAAAGGATTCTTTTTCCTTTCCTCCTTTTTAACTTTTTATTTCCTTTTTTTTCCTTTAATTTTCCTTTCTCCTTTCCTTCCTTTCTCCCTTTATGAAAGGATTCCAAAATGCTTGGCTTGAAGGAACTGTTAAAAATCACAACAGAACAACTCTCATTCCAAGGAGCAGTTCCAGGGAAGTGAATTACCTGAAGAAGCACACTGAATCAGAGGCCCCCAAAGGAAAAAAACTAGTATTTATTGGGTGCCTACTATGAACCAGGCCTGTGTTAGGGTTTTTTAACATATGAGAAAACTAAGGCCTCTAGGCTGGTGCTCTTTCTAGTATACCACAGGATTTTATTTGCATAAATAGAGCACATAATTTGCTAACAGCTTTTTTTTCTGCTGCAAACTGAGGACTACGATATGTGCACAGAAAGGACAGTGCTACGAGTGCTGTTCAGCCTTTGGGTGTTAGCTCCTCAAAAACAGGTCCTGTATCCAATTCTAGTGCGTTCAATTCCAATGCTGTAGCTGTTCTAGAACTGGTACACTCCCACAGTATTGGTACTGCTGCAATCCTCAAGACCAGTTTGCTACACTGATTACTGAAATAAGCTTAGGTTAGAAAGTGCATGACTTCTTTGAGAAATGTCATCTTCCCCAGGAAAATACTTTCCTGGACCCCAGTTTGCCAATAAATGATTGCACAGCCAATGGAATATGGCTCCCAGAATGGTTCTACATTGTCCCTTTGAAAGAGAATCACTCTGTGAATGAGAGAGGTCATAGTGGAAAAGCATGATTTTTTTTTTTTTTTCAATTTGGGACTCAGATAATTTCCTTAGCATAGTTCATACCTTTTCTCTGGGTACATCTTGGTCTAAAACAAGGAGACCTAAAACATAGATATTATTTACAATTTACTCAGGAGTAAGTGCAAAGCCCAGTAAAACCAAAGCCATGACATATTAATTTAACATTTACTGGTAATCTATTATGTGCAAGGCCCTGCATTGGGTATTGAGGTTACAGAGGAAAATCTCTAATGAACAAAAATATACAAGTCCCAGATGAGAGACAGATCAGTGGGCTGGAAGCCCCAACATCTGAATCCTTGTTCAGCCTTATCACTAACTCACTATATGACCTTGGACAAGTCCTTTTGCCTCTCTGATCCCATTGATTACATGAAATAGATTGGACTGGAAAGTCATTAAAATCTTTTCCAACTCTAAGAATCTTGAAGGACATCTGGATGTCTTCTGTAATATATTTAGAGTTTTTTTTTTTTTTAATGTAAAGGACTTAAGTATTACTGGTAAGCAAGAAATTATCCAAAATAATAATCTCTTGTCCTTGTATTCTGTCTTTTTAGGATAGTAACTTATTGCAACATTGTCTCTTATATCTAGAATCATTTAGTCTCTTGTCTTTGTTTTCTAAAGCTCTCCCAAAACTCAAGGTGGTTAATATAGCCTTAGAAAGGCACTGATGTTGCCAGTCACATGCAACATAAGCATAAACATTCTAATGAACATGTGTGTATTCATGTATGTGTGAGTGCATAGGTGTGTGAGAGTGTGTGACTGAATAATTAACACAGGGAATACAATACCTGCACACTAATTATCTGTGCATATGTGGGTGATCATATAAAGCATAAAACACACCAAAACATACAAATAGGTACACATGACACATGTGTTCCTTCAAAGCAGAATGATGAATTTAATGTTTAAAATGACATTTAATAGTGACAGAAGTGGCTGAGGATTCCAAAGATGGATATGAAAGGAATCTTTTTTTCTGTAAGTCCTGAAAATAAGACCTTATTTATCTGTACAATTTGGTTTAAGGACAAATATAGGGGATGGAACAGGCAATCTCTCAAGACTGCTTACAAGTCACTTCTCCTATCTGAATTATCACTTCCCCAAATGATGATAGAGCCAAGGTAAAATCATTGGTCTGCTATTATTTCTTTCCTATTTATTCAATTTCTCCAAATATATGAATGAGGCTATTAGAGTTCTTAACAGTAACAATAATCACTCTCATTTGATTAGTTTACAAAGTTTAATAATAATCTGCAAGGCCAGGTGCAGTGGCTCACTCCTATAATCCCAGCACTTTGGGAGACCAAGGTGGAAAGATTGCTTGAGCACAGGAGTTTGAGACCAGCCTGGGTAACATAGTGAGACTCCGTCTCTATAAAAAAATGAAAAAAAGAAAATTAGTTAGGCATGGTGGTGTGCGCCTGAAGTCCCAGCTACTCAGAAGGCTGAGGGGCTGGATCCTTTGTGCCTGGGAGGTCGTGGTTTAAGTAAGCTGTGATTGTGGTACTGCACTCCAGCCTGGGTGACAGAGTGAGACCCTGTCTCAAAATAATAATAAAATAATAATAATAATCTGTGCAAAGTAAGTATAATAGGGATTATTACATACTTCATTCTATGATGAAGAAAATGAGACTCATTAATATGAAATTGGCTAGGACTTCCAGTACTATGTTAAATAGAAGTGATGAGAGTGAGCATCCTTATCTCATTCCTGGTCATTGAATATAATGTTAGCTGTGGGCTTGTCTGATATGGCCTTTATTGTGTTGAGAAACATTCCTTCTAATACCCAATTTCTTGAAAGATTTTATCATAAAATGATGTTGAATTTTGTCAAATTATTTTTCTGCATCTATTGAGATGATCATATAGTTTTTGTCCTTCATTCTGTTAATATTATTGATTTGCATATGTTGAACCATCCTTTCGTTCCAGAAACAATACTAGTCTTTTGTTGAGGAACCTTGCATTGATGTTGATCAGAGATATTGTTCTGCCTGGCATCACATCCTTGGTTTGCTGCAAATCACAGTCCATAAGGTTATGAATCCCAGATTAGTTGGAAAGAATTTTTAAAGACTTTTTGGTTGTATCACATCCATTCCTCCATACAAGGCTTCAATTGTCTCTGTAGCATCCCTGCAAAGTATTGCCCAATCTTTTCTTGAACGCAGCCCGTTTTATCTCTGGACTGTGTTATGTGTCCTTTCCTTCCAGGAAACTCACTGTTTCCTTTTAGCTCTAACCCATTGGGCCTAATTAGAAACATAGAATCATTGGGCTGTAAAGAATCTTAAAATGCCCAGTGTGATGCTTGACTCTTCAGTTAAGAAAATGGGCACAAAATATTGAAATTACATGCCCCAAGCCACAGCAAGTTGGTGTTAGTGCCAGCACAAAAATCTGGAAACTGGATCCAAAGGAAATATGGTGTGGGTGATTACAGTCTGAAGACAAAGTCGTCTGAGTGTGGTAGAAATCTTTGCTCTTTGTCTAGGAAGTATATGACCTTGTGGATCCCTTCTCTGTATTCAGGTGACAGAAGAAGTGTGTAAATGAGATCTAGGCCTGCTGTAAGGTGGTTCTAGAAGGTCTTCTATAACCTAAGAGACTGAAAAATTAACACAGGGAATACAACTTCCTAGGCAGCTCTCCCTCCTCAGATACTACAAACATTATACCCAGTTGTTTGACACTGTTAATTTCCAACAGCAAAGTTGTATCCACAGTGTATAATGAAGGGCTCACTATAAGTCATTGTGAAATGACAAAATACAAAAATCTTCTCATGTTGAAGTAGGTAAGGCCACACTCTAGAGCTGCAAAGAAATCACTCATTTAAATGCATAAAAACTGTCTTATTAGAAGAATCTTAAATCCTTGACTACCTAAATAGTAACAAAATGGGCTGGCATGAGGTCCACTGCATGCCAGCTGGCTCTGAAATTCTTGACTGTCTGATGGTGCTCTGTATCTTTCTTCACACTCCTATTCTTCCATCATAAAACTTAAGTATGACTCAAAGCTCCAGCAGGAACAAAGGCCATGAGACAGCTTTCAAGTTTGTTTTTCTGCAGGCTTCCTTCCTATTTCTGTTGTTTTCTGTCAGTCCCATTGGTGCTGCCATGCAGTATGGCTTGGGGTTAGTGTCTGCTTACGATTCTTTTAACTTGTTCTTTCCAAAAAATCCTGTTTGGAACAGAGGAGGTAAGACAGGGAAGTTACCCACTATTAGTGGCATCACATTATGCAAATAAAGAAAGGGTTGAGTCATCATCTTCATTGTTAACCTATAGAGAAGCCTGAGGACTATAGTCTTTCTCATACTTTATATAAACAGTGTTAATGCAGGACCTATATGAACAAAACAAAAAACTTCATTGTGGTATTTAAGGAAAGACCTGAATTAAATGCAAAGTTGTACCATATTCCTGGCTAATAAGAAGCAGTATTTCAAGGATTTCAGTTCTTCCCCAGTGAAATCTAAAAATTTAAAACAACTCAGACAAAATCATCACAAAATAATCCCAAAATTTATCGAAGGAATAAAACATGAGACAGTGTCAAGATATTTGTGAAAAATAAGAGTAATAAGACATTCCCTGCTGTACATTTAAAGTATCTAAAGCCATAATGATTATAACAGTTTGATACTGGCTCCAGCTTAGGTTGATCAGTGGAAGAGAACAGAAAAGCCAAAACCAGACACAGTGTATGGAATATGCCATTCCAATTCAGTGAAGAAAGGATGAATTATTCACTAAATAATGTCAGAACAACTAGTGAATCATTTGGAGAAGAAAATAAAGTTAAATTACTAGTTAAAATCAAAATAAATTCCAAATGGATTAAATATGTCAATTTAAAAAAGGAAATCATGTAAGTACTATTAGACAATACAGAGGAAAATTTCAAAATGTTTAAAGGTAGACAAGGGCATCTTAAGGTATTGACAATGAAGAAAACATAAGTGAAGAGAGACTTGATACATTTCATTAGAAAACATTTAAAATTTCTCATGTGAAATTAACACCATTATAAAATTCAAAGACAAACCATAAACTAAGAATAATTATTAGCATCAAGTATGTAAAATCAATGGTCAATATATTTGATATATAAAAATAAACAGCACAATAGAAAAATGGGCAACAGACAGGAAGAGGCAATTCAAAGAAATACAAATGACCAATAAGCATGTGAAGATTATTTAATTTAGCTGGAAATCACAGAAATACAAATTAAATATCATTTTCTCAAGCCAGATTGGTACAGATTAAACACTGTGTGTTGGTGAAGAGATATTTCTGGTAGGAACATAAATACTTTAAAGAGAAATTTTCCCACATATTTGGAAAAAAATTGGAAATGTGTATAAACTTCTAGGAATTCCACTTCTAGGGATGTGTTATAAGAAAATAATACAATAAGCACAAAATAGAAGTTTATTGTAGCATTATTTAAACAGAAAAAGTTGGAAACATTTGAATGTCTAACATTAAGGGAATGATTAAATGAATTATTCCATATTCATGCAAAGGAATATTTTGCAGTAATTAATGATGACTGTAATGTCTTTTTTTCTTTTCACTTGGAAGTATATTCACAATATATTGGTTTGTTAAAACAACAACAAAAATGAAGTTACCAAGCAATATACTTGGTTACATATCACTTTAATAATATTTTAATACTTAAGGCCTTAGAGCTCATCTAAATCAAGTTTTCAAATTTTTTAATTGACAAATAATAATAGTATATATTTATGGGATACAGTGGGATATTTTGATATATGTATGCATTGTAGAAAGATTAAATCAAGCAAATTAACATATCCATCACCTCACCTACTTATAATTTTTTGTGGTTAGAATATTTAAAATCTACTCTTTTAGCAATACTAAGACATATAATACATTATTTTTAACTATGGTCACGATGCTGGGCAATAGATCAATATAACTTATTCCTTCTATATAACTCACACATTGTGCCCTTTTATTAGCTCTCTTTTCCTAGCTCACTGAACTGCCTCCCAGTCCCTGGTAACCACCATTCTACTCTCTGCTTCTATGAGTTTGACTTTTTTCATCATTATTCACAATAGCCAACATATGGAAGCAAACTAAGTGTCCATGGATGGATAAGTGGATAAAGAAAATTTGGTGTAATGGACACAAAGAGGGGAACAACAGACACCAGGGCTTACCTGAGGTTGGAGGGTGGGAGAAGGGAGAGGATCAGAAAAAAAAAAAATCCATTAGGTACTATGCTACCATGCTTATTATCTGGGTGATGAAATAATCTGTACAAGAAAGCTCTCTGACATGCAGTTTACCTATGTATCAAACATGCTCATGAACCTCTGAACCTAAAATGAAAGTTACAAAACAGAAAATGTGGTGTACATACACCATGGAATGCTATATAGCCTTTAATGAAAAGAAGAGTGTGTCATTTGCAGCAACATAGATGATGCTGGAGGACATTATGCTAAGTGAAATAAGCCAGCCACAGAAAGACAAATACTGACTGTATGATCTCACTTATATGTGCAATTTTAAAAAATCAAACTAGTTGAGTTTTTTATAGTAAAGTCTTTTTACCAATAAAACATTACATAGAAGTTCTGTTTATAAAACAGATAAAATTAAACCTAATCTGCCTGGGGTTGGCATAGGAAACTTGGAACTTCTCTTGCCAGGTCACTCTTTTTCTCCTCTTCTATGCAGGCCTAGCCTTGGGGTTTGCCTTAGCGAAACTCTGTAGGAGTCCCCAACCCCAGGGCTTTGTGGAACATTTTAGAGACCTACTGATTTAGTCCAATCCTCATACCTCCCTATTTTACAGATTGAGAAACTGAAACTCAGAGAATTTGCTTAAAGGTCACACCATGAATCAGTGTCAAAATAGGGACAAGAATCCAGGTGTCCTCATTCCCAGTCCAGCAGTCCAGTGATTTTCTCACATGAGATAATAGATGCAAAAATATCATGTCAAGTGTAAAGCACTATACAGATCACATATATTATTACTTAAAGAAAAACTCCTTGAATGTCAGAATAGGCGAGAACCTCTATAGATATCGTATAATTCAATAATCTCATTTTACAGATAGGAAAGGGTGAGATCCAGAGAGCAGAACAGACCTGACCCATATTACACAATGAGTCAATAACAGAGATAGAACTAAAACTCAGGTATCCTGCCCACTATATTCTCAGTATTTTCTGCACATTTGGTTTGTTAGTTTGAAATCATTTCTGTATATATTACCTCTGCATGATCAGGAGATGCAGACCATTCCCCCTCGATTTATGAGAGGCTATATTCACACTCAATCCTTCTTCCCCCAGCCTCTGTCTATTTTGCAACCTTTCTATTGTGTCATTATCATGTAAAGATATTCAGCAGCGTATGAAATGTTATAGGTCACTATAAATTGGAAGAGTGGTTATCTCCCTGATTAGATTGTGCAAGAGACAAGGGTAAGGTGCATTCTTTTTTATAGTCTCACTATCTGGCTACAATATACCTCAATTCTGAATATACCTTATTTGAATGAATGATGATTAATTTATCTTTCAATATGTTGTTGGCCAAGAGAGCTCTCTGTAACATGCTTCTTAAAGAAGCAGCCCAGGTCCTGGAAGATCATGTGATTTTAATGTTTTCCTAAAGAATATTAGTATCTGTATGGAATAAATATAATCAACAGAGTATCCCATTCTGCAAACCCTAAGTCTCTCTCTCTTTCCTTTCATATTGGCTGTTTGGAATCCTGGTTCTCTTTCAGTCTCAGTGAGTTTGGTAAGGCCATTCTGTGGAATGCTGACTTGGAGTCCCTTAGATGATGAATGCAATGGGTCAAGGGAAGCCAGAGGACAAAGTTCAGCTTGCTATCACCTCCTTGTCTGCCCACCACTACCAGTACTACCCTTGGCAGCTTGGGAATCAAGAAAAAAACAAAGAAAAAGACCTTAGAACAATTTCAGAGAGTCCACATGTCAGCCAAGCAAGAATGTTCATCCATGAACTCAAAGCAAGCATATTAAAGACAAGGGAGACACCCTTACTGCAGAAAAAGTTTTAAGGGTGATGGGATTGGAAAAGCCCATATATTTATAACTTACAACGAATAAATTCATTCCAATAATATCACCTCTCTTCCTCAAGTTGCATACAGCAACTTTGGAAACTGTCCTGTTGCCAAATGCCAGATCCAAATCATGTCTGCTGGGGATTAAGAACATTAGACAATGAAACAAGGGCTTGCTCTTGGAGCAAGTTTTACTTTTGCCATGAACCCTGCACAGGCTTTTAGTAACCTTGCAACTAAAACCCAAAGATAAGTTGTTATGGGAAGGCACACCCCATGGTATTTCTTGGCCATTTTCTGACTACTAATCACTTGTTGGGAGACAATAATTATCTGTATAACCAAAATTATATATTTGTCTATTTCTGTATCATGCAAAAGTGATTGGAAATATTGTCATTGAATTTGGAGGTTATCTCTGCAACAGACTATTTTTGGTGGTGATATACAAAATTCACTTTGAGAAGCTCTGGTAGGTACTCCAAAGAGGTAATCATTCCAATGTTACTACAGACTGGAGGACATGTACCTTATGTATTAATAAACTGTGCACAAAGAAAACAGTGGAGTGATTTGCAAGTAAAGCTGTTTCTCCTATAGGCAACTCTTTGCAGGGGTGCTCAGAGGCAAATAATAATTTATTTAAAAATAGACATGGTTGTCCTGTACAATGGTAAGGAGACTCCTAGAAACTAGAAAATAATACTCATGTGATATTTCATCATTTTCTATAGTGCTTTCAACAGCATTATCACCTTTGATATTTTCAGTCACTATATTATTTCTCTTTTACAGATGAAGCAACAGAGGCTTACAAGGGTCAAATGAATTTCCTAAGGCTCAAAGCTAAGATATGGATTTTCTGATTCCAAGCACCCTTTCTTTCTACCCTCATCCTAACTGCTTTGAAATTTCTAATACTAGGGAAGAGGTGGAGCAAGATGGCTAAAGAGAAGCCTCCAGCAATTGTCCCCCACCCCTGCCTGCAGGCACAACAAATTGAACAGTGATCCACACAAAAAGCACCTTCCTAAGAACCAAAAATCAGATGAGCAATCACAGTAACTGGTTTTAACATCATACTAAGGAAAGAAGCACTGAAAAGGGTAGGAAAGACATTCTTGAATTGCCTACAACATCCCTCCCCAATCTCCCAGCAGCAACCACATGGTGTTCAGAGTAGGCTTGGGAGAGGAAGATTACAGTGATTGTGGGACTTGCATTGGCACTCAATGTTGCCCTGTCACAGCAGAAAGCAACATGGAGCAGAACTCAGCCAGTGCCCACAGAAGGAGCACTTAGATCCGTCCTAATCAGAGGCAAATTGCTCATCTCAGCAGTCAGAAACTAAATTCTGGCAAGCCCTGTCACTGTGGGCTAAAGTGGTCTGCAGTCCCAAATAAACTTGAAAGGCAGTCTAAACCACAAGAATTGCAATTCTTGGTCAACTCCTGGTGTTGTGCTGGGCTCAGAGCCAGTGGACTTGGGGAACATGTGACCTAGTGAAACACCAGCTGAGGTGACCAAGAGAGTGCTTGTGCCACCCCTCCTCCAATCTCAGGCAATGCATGTCCCAACTCCAGGGTGGACTCTTTCCTTCTGCTTAAAGATGGGAGAGGGGAGAGTACAGAGGACTTTGTCTTACAATTTGGACACTACATCAGCCACAGTAGAAAAGGGCACCAGGCAGAGTCCTGAGGTCACCATGCCAAGCCCTAGCTCCCAAACGATATTTCTAGATACACACTGGGCCAGAAGGTAATCGGCTGCCTTGAAGGGAAGGAACCAGTACTGGCAGGATGCAACTCCTGCTGACTAAAGAGCCCTTGGGCCCTGAATAATCAGTGTGGTAGCCAGGCAGCACTTGCCAGGAGTTTTGAGTGAGACTCAGAGCTGTTCTTGCTTCAAGAGTGACCCAGCATATTCCTAGCTGTGGTGGCTATAGGGAGAGTCTCTGTAAAGGAGAAGGAAGAGTAAAGAGGACTTCGTCTTGCAGCTTGGGTACTGGTTCTGCCACAGTGGGGGTAGAGCACCAAATGGGCTCTTGGGGAATCTGATTTCAGGCCTTGGCTCTTGGATGGTGTTTCTGGACCTGCCCTGGGCCAGAGAGGAGCCCACTTCCCTGAAGGTAGAGACCCAGCCCTGGTAGCATTCACCTTAAGTTGACTAAAGAACGCTTGGGCCTTGAGTGAAGATTGGTGGTAGCCAGACAATACTTGCCATGAACATGGGGGTGGTGGTGGCCACAGGGAGAGACTCCTTTGCTTGACAAAAAGGAAGGAAAGTGTGGAAAAAATTGTTGTCTTATGGATTGGGTGCCAGCTCAGTCACAGCTCGAGGCCTTGGCTCCTGGACACCATCCCTTGACCTGCTTGAAGAACTCATCACCCTGAAGGGAAGGACATAAGACAGGCTGGCCTCACCAGCTTGTACAGCCCTTGGGCCTTGAGCAAGCATGGACAGTACCCAGGGAGTGGTCTCTGTGGGCTTTGGGCGAGACTCAGTGCTGTGCTGGCTTTGGGTCTGACCTAGCACAGTCCCATTGGTGGTGACTACAAATGTGATTATGTCATCCCCACCCCAGATCCAGGCAGGTCGGCAGAGAATGAGCGAGAGAGAGAAAGAGAGAAAAAGAGAATGCGAGAGATACTCTGTTTGGGGGGAAGTAAGGGAAGAGAACAAGAGTCTCTGCTTGGTAATCCAGGGAATTTTCCTGGCTCTTACCCAAGAGCATGCAGGCAGTAACTCTATGAGTCTGAAAGAGCCACAGCATTACTGAGCATGGGATGCTCCATAAAGCAGATATGGCTGTAGTGACCAAAGACTAAGATCACAGAATCCAAATCCCTTGGAATACTTGGAAAGTCTCCCAAGAAGGGCAGGTATGAACAAGCCCAGACTGTGAAGACTACAATAAACACCTAACTTTTGAATGCTCAGACACTGAAAAACATCTGGCATTAACACCATCCAGGAAAACATGACCTCACAAAATGAACTAAATAAAGCACCAGATAACCATCCTGGAAAAATAGAGATATGTGACCTTTCAGACAGATAATTCAAAATAGATGTGTTGAGGAAATTCAAGGAAATTAAAGATAACACTGAGAAAGAATTCAAAATTCTGTCAGATATATTTAACAAAGAGATGGAAATAATAAAAAAAAATAAGCAGACATTCTGGTGCTGAAAAATGCAACTGACACACTGAAGAATGCCTCAGAGTCTCTTAACAACATAATTGATCAGGCAGAAGAAAGAATTAGTGAGTTTTAAAACAGGCTATTTGAAAATGTAGTCAGAAGAGACAAAAAAGAATAACAAACAATGAAGCACACCTACGAGATCTAGAAAATAGCCTCAAAAGGGCAAATCTAAGAGTTATTGGCCTTAAGAATGAGAGAGAGAGAGAGAGAGAGAGAGAGAGGGAGGGAGAGACATCTTGGTAGAAAGTTTATTCAAAGGGATAATAACAGAGAACTTCCCAAACCTAGAGAAAGATATTAACATCCAAGTACAAGAAAGTTACAGAACACCAAGAAGATTTAATCCAAAAAAGACCACCTCAAGGCACTTAATAATCAAACTCCCAAAGGTCCAAGGATAAAGAAAGGATCCTAAAAGTAACAAGAGAAAAGAAACAAGTAACATAAAATGGAGCTCATATATGTCTGGCAGCAGACTTTTCAGTGGTAGCCTTATAGGTCAGGAGAGAGTGGCATGACATACCTAAAGGGCTGAAGAAAACAAACAAACAAACAAACAAACAAAAAAACCTTTTACCTTAGAATAGAATAGAATATCCAGTGAAAATACCTATGAAACATGAAGGAAAAATAAAGACTTTCACAGACAAACAAAAGCTGAAGGAATTTATTAACACCAGACTTTTCCTATAAGTAATGCTAAAGGGACCTCTTTAATCTGAAAGAATAGAATGTTAGTGAGCAATAACAAATCATCTGAAAATACAAAACTCACTGGTAATTAAAAGTACAGAGAAAAACACAGAATATTGTAACACTGTAATTGTGGTATGTGAACTACTCATATCTTGAGTAGAAAGACTATGAGATGGACCAATAAAAAATAATAACTGAAACTACTTTTCAAGACATAAACAGTACAGTAAGATGTAAATAGAAATGACAAAGTGATAACAAGCAGAGCGATAAAGTTAAAATGTACAGTTTTTATTAGTTTTCTCTTTCCATGATTTTTTACACAATAGAGTGTTAAGTTGTCATCAGTTTAAAATAATGAGTTAGAAAATATTATGCGCAAGCCTCATGGTAACCTCAAATCAATAACATACAACAAATACACATACCAAAAAAAAAAATAAAAAGGAAGAAAATAAAATAAAATACACCACCAGAGAAAATCACTTTCACTAAAAGGCAGACAGGAAGGAAGGAAAAAAGGAAGAGAAGACCACAGAACAACCAGAAAACAACCAAATGGCAGGAGTAAGTCCTTAGTTATCAGTCATAACACTGAATCTAAATAGACGAAACTCTCCAAGGAAAACATGTAGACTGGCTGAATGAATGAAAAACAAGACACCTGGATGGAGCTGGAGGCCATTATTCTAATTAAGTAAGCAAAGAATAGAAAACCAAATACTGCATTTTCTCATTTATAAGTGGGAGCTAAGCTATGAGGATGCAATAACACACAGTGATGTAAAGGACTTGAGGACTCCGTTGGGGTAGGGGTTGAGAGAAGGTGAGGAATAAAAGACTACATATTGGTCATACTGAATGGGCAAAAGCTGAAGCATTCCCTTTGAAAACCAGTGCAAGACAAGGATGCTCTCTTTCACCAATTCTATTCAACATAGTATTGGAAGTTACAGTGAGGGCAATCAAGCAAGAGAAAGAAATAAAGGTATTCAAATAGGAAGAGAGGAAGTCAAATTGTCTCCATTTGCAGATGACATGACCATATATTTAGAAAACCCCATCACTTCACCCAAAAATATCCTTAAAGCTGATAAGCAACTTTATCAAAATCTCAGTATACAAAATTAATTTTCAAAAATCACAAGCATTCCTATACAGCAATAACAGAGAATCAAATCATGAATGAACTGCCATTCACAATTGCTACAAAGAGAATAAAATACCTAGGAATACAATTCACAAGGATGTGAAATACCTCTTTAAGGAGAACTACAAACCATTGCTCAAGGAAATAAGAGAGGACACAAACAAATGGAAAAACATTCCATACTCATGGATAGGAAGAATCATTATCATGAAAATGGCCACACTGCCCAAAGCAACTTATAGATTCAATGCTATCCCCAATAAGCTATCATTGACTTTCTTCACAGAATTAGAAAAAACTATTTTTTTCTAATTCATCTCTCTGCTTGTTATCACTTTGTTGTTTCTATTTACATCTTATTGTACTGTTTACTTTTCAAATTTCATATGGAACCAAAAAAGAGCTCATATAGTCAAGACAATCCTAAACAAAAAGACCAAAGCCAAAGGCATCACGCTACCTGACTTCAAACCATACTACAAGGCTACATTACCCAAAACCACATGGTACTGGTACCAAAACAGATATATAGACAAGTGGAACACAGGAGAGGCCTCAGAAATAACACCACACATCTACAACCACCTGATCTTTGACAAACTTGACAAAAACAAGCAATGGGGAAAGGATTCCCTATTTAATAAATGGTGTTGGGAAAACTGGCTAACCTCACTCAGAGAACTGAAACTGGACCCCTTCCTTACATGTTATACAAAAATTAACTCAAGATGGATTAAAGACTTAAATGCAAGACCTAAAACCATAAAAACCATAGAAGAAAACCAAGGCAATACCATTCAGGACATGGGCATGGGCAAAGACTTCATGACTAAAACACCAAAAGCAATGGCAACAAAAGCCAAAATTGACAAATGGGATCTAATTAAACTAAAAAGCTTCTGCACAGCAGAAGAAACTATCAGCAGAATGAACAGGCAACCTACACAACGGGAGAAAATTTTTGCAATCCATCCATCTGACAAAGGGGTAATATCCAGAATCTACAAGGAACTTAAACAAATTTACAAGAAAAAAAAACCAAACAACCCCATCCAAAAGTGGGTGAAGAATATGAACAGACACTTCTCAAAAGAAGACATTTATGCTGCCAACACACATGAAAAAAAGCTCATCATCACTGGTCATTAGAGAAATGCAAAGCAAAACCACAATGACATACCATCTCATGCCAGTTAGAATGGTGATCATTAAAAAGTCAGGAAATAACAGATGCTAGTGAGGATTTGAAGAAATAGGAACGTTTTTACATTGTTGGTGGGAGCATAAATTAGTTCAACCATTGTGGAAGACAGTGTGGCAATTCCTTAAGGATCTAGAACCAGAAATACCATTTGACTCAGCAATCCCATTACTGGGTATATACTCAAAGGATTATAAGCCATTCTTCTATAAAGACAAATGCACACATATGTTTATTGCTGCACTATTCACAATAGCATGGACTTGGAACCAACCGAAATGCCCATCAGTGATAGACTGGATATAGAAAATGTGGCACCTATACACCATGGAATACTATGTAGCCATAAAAAAGGATGAGTTCATGTCCTTTGCAGGGACATGGATGAAGCTGGAAACCATCATTCTCAGCGAACTAACACAAGAACAGAAAACCAAACACCGCATGTTCTCACTCATAAGTGGCAGTTGAACAATGAGATCACATGGACACAGGGAGGGGGACATCACACACTGGGGCCTGTCAGGGAGTAGGGTGGGGCTAGGGGAGGGATAGTATTAGGAGAAATACCTAATGTATATGGCAGGTTGATGGGTGCAGCAAACCACTATGGCACATGTATACCTATGTAAGAAAACTGCAAGTTCTGCACATGTATCCCAGAATTTAATTATATATATAATATATATACACAACATATATAATATATATACAATATATATGCTTTATATATAGTATATATACTATATATGCTTTATATATTATACAATATATAAATACAATACATAAAGCATTATATATTATATATAATATATATACAATATATACTAGATATACACAACATATATAAAGCATATATATACAATTATAAAGCATATATACACTATATATAAAGCATATATACTGTATATATTTATACTATATATACATATATACTATATATAGTGTGTATATATGCTTTATATATATACTGTATATATAATATACATACAACTACATGTTGGGTAATGTACACTTCTCAGGTGACTGCTCCACTAAAATCTCAAAATCCACTACTAAAGAACTCACTCATGTAATCAAAATCCACCTGGGCTCCAAAAACTAATGAAAATTTAAAAAATAATAATAACTGTTATTATTAAAAAAGTATTATTTTTAAAATATGTTAAAATAATAATTTTTATTTACAAGAAACATATTTCACCTATTAAATATAAAGAAACACATTGATTGAAAATAAAGGAATGAAAAAGATATTTCATGCAAATGGAAACCAAAAAAATTAGCAGCTATACTAATATCAGACAAAATAGATTTCAAGACCAACACTACACAAAGAGAAAAAGAAGGTCATTATATAATGATAAAAGGGTCAATTCATCAGGAGGATACAACAATTTTAAGTATATATGCACCCAACACTGGAGCACCCAGATATCTAAAGCAAATATTATCAGAGTTGAAAGAAGAGAAAGATCCCAATACAATAACATTTGGAGATTTTAACACCCCACTTTCAGCATTGAAAAGATTATCCAGACAGAAAAATGAACAATGAAACATTGGCCTTAATCTGCATTATGTCTTAAATGGACATAATAGATATTTAAAGACCATTTTATCCAATGGCTGCAGAATATACATTCTTTCCTCAGCATATGGATCATTCTCAATGACAGATCATATCTTAGGCCACAAAACAAGTTTTTAAAAAAGTATTAAAAATTGCAATCATATCAAGCTTATTCTCTGACCACAACAGAATAAAACTAGAAATCAAAAACACGAGGAGTTTTGGAAACTATACCAACCACATGGAAATTAAACAGTATACTCTGGAATGACTATGTCAATAAATAAAGAAGAAAATTTAAAAATTTATTGAAATGTACCAAATTGAAAACATACTAAACAGCATACTAAAACGTATGGGATACAGCAAAAGCAATATTATAACGAAAGTTTATAGCAATATGCACCTACATCAAAAAGTTCAAATAAATAACCTAACAATGCATATTAAAGAACTAGAAAAGCAAGAGCAAACCAAACTCAAATAACTGGAATAAATGAAATGATAAAGATCAGAGTAGAAATAAATAAAATTAAAAGGAAAAAATACAAAAAAGATCAGTGAAATGAAAAGTTGGTTTTGTGGATGAACAAACAACATTGACAAATATTTAGCTAGACTAAGAAAAAAAGAGAATGCTCAAATAAAATCAGAGATTTAAAAAAAGGAAATATTACAATGGTTACTGCAAAAATTCAAGGGATCATTAGAGGCTACTATGAGCAACTATATGACAATACATTGGAAAACCTAGAATAAGTTGATAAATTTCGAGAAACAGACAACTTGTGAAGATTGAACCACGAAAAAAATCTAAAACTTGAATAGACCAATAACAAATAATAAGATTGAAGCTGTAACAAAAAATCTTCTCAGCAGTAAAAAGTCCAGGACCCAGTGGCTTCAGTGCAGAATTTTACCAAACATTTTAAGAAAAAGTAACATCAATCCTATTCAAAGTATTTCAAAAAATAGAGGAGAGAATCATTCCAAACTCATTCTACAAGGCCAGTATTAACCTGATAACAAAATCCAAAATATACACACACAAAAAGGAAAACTATAGGCCAATATCCCTGATAAACATTGATGCAAAAATCCTCAACAAAACACTAGCAAACTGAATTCAACAACACATTAAAAAGTTCATTCACCATGACTAAGTGGGATTTACCAAGGGCTGCAAGGATGGCTCAAAATACATCTAAGTCAATCAATGTGATATATCATATCAACAGAATGAAGGACAAAAAGCACTTGATCATTTCAATTGTTGCATGAAAAGCATTTGATAACATTCAATTTTTATCTTCCTTAAAAGACAAAAGCTTTCAAAAAACTAGGGAGCATACTTCAGCATAACAAAAGCCATATATGACAGACCCATAGCTAGTATCATACTAAATTTGGAAAAACTGAAGGCATTGGCTATAAGATCTGAAACAAAACAAGGATGTTAACTTTCCCCACTGTTATTCAACAGAGTACTGGAAGTCCTAGCTAGAGCAATCAGACAAGAGAAAGAAATGAAGGGCATCCAAATTGAAAAGAAAGAAGTCAAATTATTCTTGTTTGCAGACGATATGATCTTATATTTGGAAAAACCTAAAGACTGCACCAAAAGCCTATTAGAACTGATAAACAAATTCAGTAAAGTTGCAGGATACAAAATCAACATATAAAAATCAGTAGCTTTTCTGTATGCCAACAGTGAACAATCTAAAAAAGAAATCAAGACAACAATCCCATTGACAATAGGTAAAAATAAAATAAAATACCTAGCAATAAATTTAGTTAAATAAATGAAATATCTCTACAATGAAAACTAATATATATATAATACATATATAAGAAATTGAAGAAGACATCCAAATAATAGAATGATATTCCATGCTCGTGAATTTCAAGAACTGATATTGTTAAAATGTCCACACTACCTGAAGCTATCTACAGATTCAATGCAATTTATATCAAAATATCAATGACATTCTTCACATAAATAGAAAAAATAATCCTAAAATGTATATAGAACCACAAGAGACCCAGGATAGGCAAAGCTATCTTGAGGAAAAAGAGCCAAGCAAAACTGGAAGAATCACATTATCTGACTTCAAATTATACTACAGAGCTATTGTAACCAAAACAACATGGTATTCATATGAAAGCAAACACATAGACGAATGAAACAGAACAGAGAACCCAGAAACAAGTCCATACATCTACAGTGAACTTATTTTCAACAAAGGTACCAAGAATGTATATTAAAGAATGGATAGTCTCTTCAAAAGATGGTGCTGGAAAAACTGGATATCCATATGCAGAAGGAAACTAGAGCCCTATCTCTCAGCAAATACAAAAATAAAATCAAAACATATTAAAGACTTAAATCTAAGACATCAATCCATGAAACGACTTCAAGAAAACATTGGGGAAACTCTCCAAAATATTAATCTGGCCAAAAATTTCTTGGATAATACCATACCAGCACAGGCAACTAAAAATGGACAAATGAGGTCACATCAAGTTAAAAAGCTTCTGCACAGCAAAGGATTCAATCAACAAAGTGAAGAGACAATGCACAGAATGAGAGAAACTCTTTGCAAACTACCCATCTGACCAAGTATTAATAACTAGGGTATATAAGGAGCTCAAGTAACTCTATAGGAAAAAAAAAATCTAACAATCTGATTAAAAAATGGGCAAAAGATCTGGGTAGATATCTCTCAAAATAAAACATACAAATGACAAACAGATATATGACAAGGTCCTCAACCTCACTGATCATCAGAGAAGTGCACATCAAAACAACAATGAGATCTCATTTCACCACAGTTAAAATGGCTTTCATCCAAAGAACAGGAAGTAATGAATGCTGGTGAGGATGTGGAGAAAAGAGTATCCTCATACACTGTTGGTGGATATGTAAGTCAGTAAAACCATTATGGAGAATAGATTTGAGGTTCCACAAAATACTAAAAATAGAGCTATCATATGACCCAGCAATCCCACTGCTGGGTATACACCCTAAAGAAAGAAAATCAGCATAGTGAAGAGATATCTGCATTCCCACATTTATTGCAGCACTATTCACAATAGCCAATATTTGGAAGCAACTCTTGTCCATCAACAGGCAAATGGATGAAGAAAATGTGGTACATACGTACAATAAAGTACTATTCAGCCATAAAAAAGAAAGAGATCCTGTCATTTGCAATAACATGGATGGAACTAGAAGACATTATATTACGTGAAATAAGCCAGGCACAGAAAGACAAACTTGGCATTTTCTCACATATTTGTGGGAGCTAAAACTTAAAACAATTGAGCTCATAGACATAGAGAGTGGAATGATGGTTATCAGAGGCTGGAAAGGGTAGTGGGAGGGGAGAAAGTGGGATGGCTACTGGGTACAAAAATATAGTTAGAATGAATGAGATCTAGTATTTGATAGCTCAACAAGGTGACTGCAGTCAACAACAACATTGTCCATCTTAAAATAACTAAAAGAATATAATTGGATTGTTTGTATCACAAAGAAAGGATAAATACTTGTGGTAAGGGATACCCCATTGACGCTGGTGATTATTACACACTGTATGCTTGTATCAAAATGCCTCAGGTACCTCATACATATATACACCTACTTTGTACCCACAAAAATCAAAAAATAATTTTAAAATTACCCAGAAAAAAATTCTGAAACTAGTCAGAGAAAGGCTTATCTGCAGGATTCATTTTTGCACATATTCCACGGTGTGAGTCAGCAAACTCTGGAATTATATTTTTTAGAACAGTGAGGGCCTCCTTGAGGCAATATACTGATCATATTCTGTTCCAAAAATGGGTCAGGTCACTCACTGATATTACTAGCAACAAGGGTATCAAATGCTCACAGCATCATAAAAGGGCTTGCCAGTCGAGAGTGATCTTTGTGTTATTGGATATGCGTGTACATGAGTGGCATTTCTCTAGGACCCCCATAGGAGCATAGCAGATGGGTTAATGAACAAGAAAGAAGTGCTACCAAGTGCAGATTTGGCCAAGTTGACATGACTAAAAGAGAGTCAGCCACCTTATGGGAAGGTGTCTAATGCCCGAAGAAAGCTCTTCATTGTTTTTTCTGAGATTGCAAGGAATATAATCCTATTTTTATTTTCTATACTGGATTTCTAGTTTGTTCTCCCTCAGTATTTACTAATGGGCATTTTGATGAATGAGAGTTCATTTCTATTATGTTCTAAGAACCCAAGGAATGTGATCTGTACTTATACTCAGGGTTGAGATGGAAAAGAACAGTGGGTGGTAACACTAGAAACCAAAGTAAGAGAAATTGAGTCTCAATGGGGACAAGGAACTCTGAGGGACAGAACGGGAAAATGCTATCTGACTTCCTAGACAGACCCTCTGTCCCTCAACCCCACAGCATTCTATTTTCTATTCTAACATAGGAGGCCTTTCTTTTCCATATGTAATTTATAGTTCTGTAATGATGTTGGAGTCTCTACCCAAAAAAGAAAATATGAGCATCTGGAAGCCACAATACCCAAACCATCTCAGTGGAATCAACCAATTAGTAAATACAGCCACCTATCTCCCTCCAATTCCCCGTATACACCTACTATTCTTAAAGGTTTGGGTATCACACAGCAGACAAAGCTAGCCTCTACTCCACATCAGCAGTTACAATTCTGTCTGATGACTGGTGTGAACCTACTTGTATATACTAAATCTGCCATGCTGCCCTGAGTTTTCCTGCCTCTGCTGGTTTTCTGATTTCCAAATCCCTCCTGGTTTTCTAACTACTGGTTGCCCAGAACTCACACATCTCTCCCTAGTTTTTAAGTGATCTCACTGGGTGTGGTGGTGTGCACTTGTAGTCCCAGCTACTCAGGAGGCTGAGGTTGGAGGATTGCTTGAGTTCAGGAGTTCGAGGGTGTAGTACACTATGATCACACCTGTGAAGAGCTGCACACTCCAGCCTGGGCAACATAGCAAGACCCTGTCTATGAAGAATAAAATAAAATAAAGTGATCTCACTGCTTCTGTTGTGCCTATAGCCAAACACAATTCCAAGTTAAATGGATAAAACTTATTCATTTCTCTCTACTATCCCTTCCTCTGCTTCTCTTTTCCCTTTCTGTTCTTTCATATAAACAAATACTCAGTGCTTTCATTTGACCTCTGGCTCCTCAAAGCCTGCAGCTTTCATGCTGTATCTAAGCCTTCCTATTCTAGATAAGCATTTTCTCTTCAGAACTTCTCTTGAATTCTGTATCCCCTATAAAATATAATATTGGTGATTCCATTCTTCCACAGTCTTGCTAATGGACATACTGACAGTCTAATGCTCAATACTATTTCCTGATTATGGCTGAATGTGCCCCAGGAGGCAAAATCTTCCAAAACAATTCCATATATGATGGGAGTTTCAGACACTGTGAGACAGCATCAGTAGCAAGATATCTTCAGGTAGAGGGCCCTTTCATAAATTCTTAAGTCATAACACATGATTGGTTATCTGTGATACACATGCTCCAATTCCCAACCCCTGTTTTGACCCTGAATTTCCAATGGTGGGAATGGATGCTAGGGAAATTTAAAAAGAAAAAAAATGTACATGAATACAACCTAAGTGTGTGGAAACAATCTAAACCTCCAATGATATAGAGGCATGAGGACAACCGAGCAAAACAGTGACTCTATAAATTATATGCACGCATGAGGGCCAGACCTAAAGGAAATGAAGACATGTTTTAAGCATTTGTTGTGTTAGGGTGGTGGACTTAAAAATAAAGTCATTAGCAGAAGTGTAAACCTCCAGATAGGTAATGTATTTTCACATACTTAAGAATTAAGGTTGAAGCCCACCAGACACAATGCATTCCGGTAGAGGTTTTCAATGTGTTTAAAGTAAAATCATGGTTTCAGCCAAGTGAATCTTTGTCTGAAGAGCTCTGTCTAGTGGAGGAAAGAGAACTGTAAGTGCATTACTGAAAGATAAAGCAGGAAGTGGTAAGAACCACAGAGAGACACCCATGAAGTGATGTGGGAGTACAGGAGATGGCGAGGTACCTTTCGATGAGGTGGATGCTTCATGGAGGAGGAGGCATTCGAGTGAGGCCTTGAAGGAAGGTAGGACTTAAGAATATGGAAATGTGGAGAAAAAGCACCTGAGGCAGAAGAGATAGCCTGAGTAAAGGAAAGGATAGGGGAAAGTGTGGGTGTGCTTTGAGATAAAGGAATAATTTAACTATATTGTAATACAGTCCCTGAAATATCCTGGTATCCTTGGGTGGGAAACAAGCACTAATCTTCCATTGTCGGGATGGAATAAAAAATGAAAATCTATCAACCAACCTGAAATAAAATTAGCAAACACTGTTCTGTTTGGGCTTTGATTTAAATCAATTAGTTGTTCTATAATTCTCAATAACACTGTTTTTTGGGGGGGCTTTGATTTAAACCAATCAACTGCTACAGTGATCTCTCTCTCATTTTCCACTTATCTCTTATGACACTTATCACAGCAGTCTTTAATTTTTGTTTTCACACAGATATCTCCTACTAAGCTTTAAGATCTTTGAGAGAAGGACTGTGTTTGATTCATCACTGACAATGAGTTCTTAGCATAAAGCAGAAGGGCTGCAATATACGTGTCCACTGTGTGCTGTCATTTGCTCCCACTGGACTGAAACTATGCTTTACTCATTTCTCTCTCCCTGGCACCCAGCACGAGGCCTGACATAAAACAGATGCTTGGTGTTTGTTGAACTGAGGTGAATTAGGTGTATTCCTGTTCTCTCAGTCTTCTGTGCCTCAGTTTCCATATTTGTAAAATCAGGGTAGTAGTAAGAGTATCTACTACCTTATAGAGTTGTTGTGAGGATTAAGTATGCACTTAGTATAGTACTTAACACACGGAAAATGTTTGGTAACATTAGGCACTATGATTATCATCATCATTATTATTGTTTTTTTTGTTGTTGTTAAAGCTTCCAAACCTGCTGATAGGGACAGGCCCATTGTACTATGCCAGCCTGGGTTAGGATTGTTTCCATGCCTGGGGATGGGGAGGCTCTGTTTATAGATTTTTTCTCTGCCATGTCCCATCACATTGTATCTGCCGCAGGTAGATACTCTTTGCAGTGCTAAAGCTGCAACTGAAATCTCCTTGAGGTCAGGGCTAGCTCACATTTGTCTGTGGATGCATACAAGGCCTGACACCATACATGCTTGTTGAAAAAATAAATGAGTGAAAAGTACTCACCTTCAACCCTTTTCCCTGCCATTGGACTATGAGAATACAAATGCTTATAGCCTGGAGTTCTCCCTAGCTAGGGGACAGGGCCCAGAACCCAGGGAGCTCTGTGCTGCCACCTTGCCATCACTCTAGCCAACTTTCTTTAGTTTTGGGTACTTGGGGATGGACTCATCTGTAAGGCTTCAAAACTATCCATGTCCAAAAATAATTACTGTCAAATTATCCATATAAATAGCAACAGACAAATTATTTAATCCACATTAGCATTTCTACAGTGACATAATCGGAGCATTGGAAATGTGCTGTAATTTGATGAGGGACTGATTTCTCATTTGTGCACTAGGAAGTACTGTTATCAGTGTTTGGTTCATTTTATTTTCAAAAGTCTATCGCCATGCTAGGAAATTTCAAGTTGCCTTATCTCATGTTATCCTTATGAATCCTCTGGGGGTGGTCATCATTATTCCTATTTTATAGTTAAAAAAACTAAGCCTTTGGGAGTGGTATCGTTTTCCCAAGGTCACACTACTAATGGATATTAGACCTAAGATCAAGTTTTTTACGTTTATATCAATAGAATTCTTGAGTAGAGAGCACTTGAATATCTCAGTAGTGCTCACTAGGTAGGTGGAAAATTACTCCATACCTCCATATCCCTTTTTTTGTTTCCTATATCTATCTCTGTTCCCATGGAACAATAATTTGAACTTAAACTTGCTGGCTAGTCATTGTCAAGTTGCAAAAGAGACAAAGAAAACTCTTTCCAAGTGACACGGGCTACAGAGGAGTTTTAGGGGAGTTGAAGAGGCTACACAGGTGGGATGGCAGAAGAAGCTATGCAAAAAAAGCGGGAAGTAGGAGGCTTTTAGTTATAAACAACACAAATGAAGAACCAACCCCTTCTGTATTCTGAAGCTGAGCAGAGTTAAGAGACCTCAAGGACAGGATGTCTACTTACTGATGGGCCCTGAGGGCTCTTGGCAGGGTGCTATCCCCCTCTCTTCAGATGGAGCTTTGGACAAGATCTGAAGTTGATTCAGGTAGAAGTCAGAGATAAGCAGTATGTACTTGCTGGTTTTGGTTGGCTGCTTTTTAAAAGGATCAGAACTGTAGAGTGGGTGAAGACAGAGGGATGTAAAGCTAACCTATAGGAAGCAGAATGAGTACCAGTACAGTGCCATAGTTTCATTTTAAACAAAATAGTCATAGTCCAGACCGAAGTATTATCTTGTTTTTGAAAGAAATGTCCTCCTCCCCCACAACAGACAAGCAAGACAATACCACTATAACCAAACTACATTCCTCCAAGAGGTCCATAGCACTAGGAATGTAGGAAACGGCATGCTAGATAAAAGATAATCCAGCTTAGTTTTAAAAAATATTCATCCAGCTTCAGGAAAGGGAGTTTTAAAAATTATTTACACAGGTGCTGGCTCAGGTTTCTATTGAATCTGGCCTCAGTATACTTTAAGACACACCTCTGGCTGGACAAGGGAAACCAATGGCTGGAAAATACGGAGAATAATTTATGACCTTGCTAGCTCTTCTCCTGGACAGTGGCTTAGGAGTTGAATTTGCTGGGGAGGTCAGACTTATCCTGTTGGGGGCAAAGATACACCTTCAAGACCAAAGTCTGGAAGTCAGGAGAGGCAAAGAACACGTGCCGGCTGGGCTGGCTGGGGAATGTTACTCACAGCGTAAAAAGTAAAGAGGAAGAAATTGACCTTTGTTATATTCTCATACAGATGCTGATGGCCTTTCTGGTCCCTAATTAAGTAACTCTAAAGTGAAGTGAAATCTTACACCAACCCAAGGCCTCCTTTACCTGGGGAATACCACAGATACCATCTCTCATTTGTTCTTTCTGCCTACTCAGGGACCCCTGCAAGTATATGCGTGCCTATGACCAAGACTCACTCTAGGAAAAGGATCCAAAACTTACTGAGTACCAGGAGCTTTATTACACATCATTTAGTTCTTACAATAGTTCTGTGAGATATTATTATCCTTATAGAGGCATTCAATATAATTTGCTTGAGGTCACATATGTATTAAGTCTTACAACTAAGGATTGAAATTCGGTCTGCCTGTTTCCCAAAAAATTATGCATACAAAGTGAACCATTGGCCAATGGATGAATCTGGATTATCTGTAAAATTTTAGAGATTTACTACTAAAATTATTGTTAACGATTTATATTGTTATATATTTATTTTTAAAATCTTCAAGATCATTTAATACAACCATGTTACTGCTCCAATGGAGATTTTAATGTACAAAGAGGGAACTAGACATGCTTAATGCCAGGTGGTAAGTCAGTAGCAGAGCCAGAGCCCCGATCTGGTGCTCTTGCACTGCATCTTGTTACACTGCCTGGATAGTAACCTTCCGAAAATCCCAGACACCAGCCTAAGGCAGCTATGGACAGCTCAGCATGGGGAGGGAGCAAGGTACAAAGAGCCAATTGAAGGCCTGTCAAGCAGCTTGCTGCATCTGATGAGATTCCCCACAATGACTTCGAGATTCCATAATGCTCCCTAAACAAGCCTCCCGCTTTCATATCACCTTGTCTTTGCTCAACCTGTTCCCTCCTCCTGAAGTTCTCTTTCTACCCTTTTGTATCTGGCAAATTCTTATCCATCCCTCAAGATCCAGATCAACCCTTAACTCCTCTGTGAAGCCTTCCTAAACTTTCCAGGTAAAATAAATCATTCTCTCATACTATCTGCTCAGGGAATTATGTGCCTACTTTTAGTACAGCAGTAATCTCACTCTTTCATGTTGGTAACTATTCACCACATAGCCACTGACTATTTGTATGACTTTGGGCAAATCACTCAACTCTTTTGTGTCTTGGTTCCCTCATTTGTAAATTGAGGGTATACAGATTGAATAAGAAAATGCCTACAAAGCATCTAATGCATATTGACTGATCAATAAACAGTTTTAGCTGTTATTTCATGTCTCTTATCCCAGTGCCTGGTATAGGTCTCATGTACACAGTAGGCACTGACTGTTGAATAAACGTATGTTATGTGGGGAAAATGCCAGGCATTAAATAGCCATGTTGGATATCACTGTAGTCAGAATACTCCCTTATGGGTCTATAAAATCCTTACCAAAGACAAGACCAGTATTCTGTAATCTTCTGTTATAGAGCCTCTGAGATCCATGTAAAAGCTATGAATACACTCCCTAAAAAAGTTTATACATGCACATACACACAAAACAACCTTGCAACAATCCTTACACCAAGAATTCTCTTACAGAGTCCTCTCACTACGGAATACCTTTATTACTCATTAACTTACTAGGGGGGAAGACATACAGTTACAGAAGATGGTCTCACACAATGGCAGCAAAGGCAGAGAGGACTATCAGGGACTAAGCTCCTTCTGGGAACCAAGGGCCATAAATGCTTACTATACTGCCTCACATAATTCTTGAGAATTGCAAGGTAATGACCTCTGTAACTCTGCTAATTAGCTGTGAAGCAGGAGGGTCTCTCAGGCAGAAAACTAGAAATGGCAGGGAGGCTCTCACTTCTGCCATTTATATGCTATAGAAACCCAGGAAAGTAATTTCCTCTCTCTGAGCCTCACTTTCCTTTTCCATGAAACGGTTTGACCAGATTTTTTGATTTCCAGATTCCCTTCCTTCAAGTTTTAGTGTTTAAAGATCCTGCAGTTTTGACCACTGCAAATCTTTTAAGTATTTTCATGAAATAACCTGTGACTGAATCAACCATCCTGTAAGTAAATGAGCTTGTGACCTATAGGAATGTGCTTCTGTAACTTAAGGAACTGTTAGAAGTCCATGGCCTTCAGGGCCCACATCCAGATACCACAATGAAATCAAGGTCCATCCGCACAATGATGTGACTCAGGAGAGGAAGGAAAAACAGAATTTTAAAACCCTAATATAGGAAAACAAGTTGCTGCCTCTATGACTTTTTAATTCTATCCTGAAAGACAATATTCTCTATTTTCTGACATCGAGGAGGAGGGAAATGGATTTCTCTTGCTAGTGGCCCCATGGAAAACACTCTGTGGCATGCTCTGCTGAGAAGGCTCAAACCAAAGAGCCAAGGAACCATGAATCTACATTTATATCCTCACATCCTGTCTAAGCTCTTTCTTTAGCTTGGTCATAAGGAGCAAAATTCTCATGAGCACAGGTGTTAAGTTGTGCTTCCTGTTCTATAGTTGTGTGACAACAGTGAATTAAAAGCGACCATGCTGGGTCTCATCAGAATCAGAACTTCCCCCTGAAGCATATAAGTTGGTAGAAGGACTATGGCCCACATGTCCCTCATACATCTAATGAAGAGAGTTGCTGATGAACTACCAGCTGTTTTAAGTGCTTGGAGTTTTCTTAGGAAGACAAGCTCCCTGTGATGTTAGCGATACTTGGTGGTTTCTTGGTTACTCCCCACAGTACTTAACATCTTTCTTAACTTCCTTCTCTCATATTTCACTCTGCTGTTGCTCTTCATTGCTGCCTTTCTTGTTGCCTAGGCATAGTACTTGGTTTCTATGTTGGCTTATTTGAGGAGCTGCTGTGATGGAACAGAGTTAATGCTGCCTTTGACCCCAGAAGACCTGGGTTCAAATTCCAGATACATTATTTATTACCTGCTGATGAACTGGCAAAGCCTCAGTTTACTCATATGGAAAACCAAGAGAATAACCTCTCACTCTGTACCAAGATAGTTGCAAAGTTCAAATGGACAGTAGATAGGGTGGCCTTTCATCCACTGAAGAGCTTTAAAGATTGTCACATTTTCACGCCTGTAATCTCAGCACTTTGGGAGGCTGAGGTGGGTGGATCACGAAGTCAAGAGTTCGAGACCAGCCTGGCCTATATGGTGAAACTCTGTCTCTACTGAAAAAAAATATATATATAAAAGAAAAAATAGCTAAGTGTGGTGGTGCACCCCTGTAGTCCCAGCTGTTCGGGAGGGTGAGGCAGGAGAATCGCATGAACCTGGGAGGCGGAGCTTGCAGTGAGCCGAGATCATGCCACTGCACTCCAGTCTGGGCGACAGGCAGAGCAAGACTCCGTCTCAAAAAAAAATGCCACTTTTATGATTAATAAACTATAACCTCCTGGAAGCAAGCCCTGTACCTTGAGTATGTCAGCCCAATATCCTACATGTAGTAAGCACTCCGTAAATATTTACTGACTGAATGCATGAGGATATTACTACCAGGCCTGTTCTCATGAGGTGCTCTGCAGAGACAGGCATTAGTCTAGATAGGAGGAATAGTGATTTCACTGGAGTGCCTAAGTAGTCACAACACAGCCTGGGAGCAAAGGGACTGAGAATTCTAAACCTTGTTCCCTTTATCAAGAGTCATTCACCTCCAAATCTCAGTTCAATTTTCTCAGGTTTGTAGGTACAAAGCTCACTAGCATCTGTACAAGGCTGAAAGCAGCTGCCTAGCTATGAAGAGACAGGGAAGGAAGATGAAAATCTGAAAAACAGTTTCCAGAAGCATGCACACATGGCTACTATAACTGAAGATACTGTTTTACAATGATGACTTCTCGAAGAATTCAGTTATTTTGAGGAGCAGTTTGCTCCTTACTGTGGGTCTAGAATCCAGATAATTAATACATAATTTCTATCTCTGAAGAGAGAGTGAGTCTGACACTTATCCTCACAATAGCAGTCAACTGCAAAAATGAACTACCAGAGTTTGATAGTCACCCAGAAATTCCCTTAAAGGACTGAAGAAGCTTCTGGCTGCAGAATATGGACAGGCAATACAAAATTGATAAGGGTTACTGTAGCCTTGTAATGTAGTTTGAAGTCAGGTAACTTGATACCTCCAGCTTTATTCTTTTTGCTTAGAATTGTCTAGGGTATATGGGCTCTTTTTGGTTCCATATGAAACTTAAAGTAGTATTTTCTAATTCTGTGAAGAAAGTCAATGGTAGCTTAATGGGGATAGCACTGAATCTATAATTTACTTTGGGCAGTATGGCAATTGTCACGATATTGATTCTTCCTATCCATGAGCATGGAATGTTTTTCCATTTGTTTGTGTCCTCTCTTATTGCCTTGAGCAGTGGTTTCTAGTTCTCCTCGAAGAGGTCCTTCACATCCCTTGTAAGTTGTATTCCTAGGTATTTTATTCTCTTTGTAGCAATTGTGAATGGGCAAAGTCTTCATGACTAAAATACCAAAAGTAATGGCAACAAAAGCCAAAAATGACAAATGAAATCTAATTAAACTAAAGAGCTTCTACATAGCAAAAGAAACTAGCATCAGAGTGAACAACCAAACTACAGAATGAGAGAAATTTTTGCACTCCATCCATCTGACAAAGGGCTAATATCCAGAATCTACAAGGAACTTAAACATATTTACAAGAAAAAAACAACCACATCAGAAAATGGGTGAAGGATATGAACAGGCACTTCTCAAAAGAAGACATTTATGCGGCCAGCAAACATACGAAAAAAAGCTCATCATCACTGGTGATTAGAGAAATGCAAATCAAAACCACAATGAGATACCATGTCATGCCAGTTAGAATGGTGATCATTAAGAAGTCAGGAAACAACAGATGCTGGAGAGGATGTGAAGAAATAGGAATGCTTTTACATTGGTGGTGGGGGTATAAATTAGTTCAACCATTATGAAAGACAGTGTGGAGATTCCTTAAGGATCTAGAACCTGAAATATCATTTGACCCAGCAATCCCATTACTGGGTATACACCCAAAGGATTATAAATCATTCTTCTATAAAGATACATGCATATGTATGTTTATTGCAGCACTATTCACAATAGCACAGACTTGGAATCAACCGAAATGCCCATCAATGATAGACTGGATAAAGAAAATGTGGCACATATACACCATGGAATACTATACAGCCATCAAAAAGGATGAGTTCATGTCCTTTTCAGGGACATAGATGAAGCTGGAAACCATCATTCTCAGAAAACAAACACAGGAACAGAAAACCAAACACTGCATGTTCTCACTCATAAGTGGGAGTTGAACAATGAGAACACATGGACACAGGGAGGGGAACATCACACACTGGGCTAGGGGAGGGATAGCATTAGAATAAATACCTAATGCAGATGACGGGTTGTTGGTTTCAGCACACCACCACGGCACGTGTATACCTATATAAGAAACCTGCACATTCTGAACATGTATCGCAGAAGTTAAATATAATAAATTAAAAAATAATAATAAGGGACTAGGAAATTGGTAAGGCATGGTAGCAGAAGGCAATGGACTCAAAAGATCTTGCAAGTGACAAAGGTTATGTAAGCATTGCAGATATTTACATAATGGTGTAAGTACTATGGCAACTTCTTATTAATCTCTGTTTCATAAAATGCACAGGCTATAAATAAGCAGGCACAGGGCCACTACGAAGCAGCAATGGCAAATTCTTGGCATGGCTCCCGAATTGGGCACTGACAGAGACTTGGGTGGGCACCAACTGCAATGAGTTACAGAGCTAAATTATTTCTTCTGCAAGCCTGTGGTCTAGTCGTGTTTTGGGGAGGCCCAGAATTAAGCCAGTGAGTGTGCGAAGACAGAATCATGAGGTAATATATGGCAGATCCACAACTCAGCTGGCTTCCTGGGATCTACTTTCTATGAGACACACAATTTTTCCATGATACTTGGTACCAGAGAGTCCCCAAAGTGCTTCCTTTTTGCCATCTGGAATATATGTGTCATCCAGAAAAGTTCTTTCATATGTAGTTCATAGTTATCCACACATTTACAACACAGAAGTCTAGAAAATGCTTGAAATATTTTCAGTTTCTCCTCTGGGTATTGCAAGGAGGAGTGATCTACTAGATCATTAAAACAAAATAGTATCCTCTTCTAGCATTTCTAGACATTTAGTTTTTCTCCTGTTTAGTAAAAGGCTCAGGGCCAAGAAGCCACTAGGCCAGGCATTCTGTGCTAACAACATGCGCAAACTTTGGCCTACTGAGAAAAAAATTTTAAATTAGATAATCTAGAGAGCTACTAAGATACCAAAAGATGGGAAAACATAAAACCTTTGCAGATTTATAAGTACAGAATTGATTATCTAAAGCAGAGGTCAACAAACTGCAGCCCATAAACCAAATCCACTCTACCATCTGTTTTTGTGAGGCCCAACGAGATAAGAATGATTTCTAAATTTTTAAATGGTTAAAAAGAAAAATAATATTAAATGATATGTGAAAATTAAGTGAAATTCAAATTTCAGTGCCCATAAAGTTTTATTGGAACACAGCTACTCCCATTAGTTCAAGTATTATCCATGGCTGCTTTCATCCTACAAAGGCAGAGCTGAGTAGTTGACACAGAGACCATATGATCTACAAAGCCTAAAATATTTACTACATGGCCCTTTACAAAAAGTTAACCAACCCCTAAATCTAAAGTCTGTCTGCGACTTTTAAGAAAACCAGAGACAGAAACATGAGAAGAGTTTTGTGAAAAGATCTCTAGGACTCGCAAAGTCAGGATCAGTCAACTCCTTGGCCAAAGATACCTGATGAAGGCTCTGTTGAAGCTGCAAGCAGATCCTCTTAGCAGAGTTAATTTGCCTCTGGGAAATGTTACTCGAAAAGTCAGGGAGTGAAGGGGACACTGATATGCACCAAAAACTCTCTGCTAGACTCCAAACTAGAGGTAACATTCAATTCCACATGAGTTGAGGTGGGAAAGAATGGATTTAAAGGACAGAAAGAGTTCAATGAGGGTTCACTTGCATTTCTTCCCTAACAAAAACCTGGGGTGAGAGAGAGAATCAAAGCCATACTTACATAAAATTTGCCAAAGAAACTAAATTGGGACCTATTGTAAACATCAGTGAGGATGGTGTAATTCTTTGAGTTCAGAATGTAAACTACAGTTTCAATTTTATGATGTGTACCAAACAGCACTCCATGTGTACAAAACAAATGGACATATAATCTCCAACGTTTTACTAGAAAATATCTGAAAAATAGTAAATTCTTGAGCACATAATGCACATGATGGATTAATTAACCCTCTTTGAAACATAATGAGGTAGAGATGGGGATTCATATCCTGATTTTCCAGATGAGAAATAGAAAAGAAAGGAAGTTACCCAGCAATGATCACAAGGTAAAAATCTCAGAGTCCTGAGTTTTAACCCACTCCATACATAGTACACTCTCTCAGCTGGCTCTATCCCCATCTGAAGATTGCTTCTTTAAGTGATTAGGATCTTGGATTAGTCATCTTCTAGGAAAGCAAGACCAAAAACATATGCAGGTATAAATACATGTGAGTTTGCTGAAATGATGATGATTATGTTTGTAATTTGTAGAACGATCACAAAATGTCTAAGTTGGAAGCACATTTTGAAATATCTAGTTCAAGTCCGTTGTTTTACAGTCAAGGAAAACTGAGGTTCAAAAGGGGAAATTTCTTACCCAAGACTATACAACTAAAACCTCTCTGAGCCCTTACCTCTGTTTATGGGTATTGCTTTGCTTTGACTTCCTCGTCTCTTAGCATTCAAAATGCCTTCCCTTTCACCGCCCCATTCATCCTACCCACACCGTAAACCAACTATTTCCCTACATGCCTGTTTCTATCCCAGAGTTCATCCCACCAAGCACTGCCCCCCAACACAGACTTAGACCAACTTTCTCTCTGCCCTCACCCCCTACCCTCCCCCCACACACTATGACCAAGTTTCTGTCAACCATAATTTGGTCATTTTACCCTCATGGCTTAGTAGCATTATTTTTTCTCGCCAGACCCTTTTTTCTATGCAGACCTTTCCCTGCCCAGCTTCACCCTCACCCCAATTCTCCAATATTACTGACAAGGAGAAAATGTAGGACTCCCCCTTCCCACTCTTCCTCAACAACAAAACCTGGCCAGATTACAACTGACTCTGTGCTGAGCCCTGCATCAATGACAGCCTAAAAGTCCCATGTGTTATAAACCATCAAAGCTAGAAATATATTTCTGTCTGAGATTCCAGGCTTTTAAGTCCTGTACTTGTGCCCATTACAGAGATTTCTGAAACTATGAATTAAGTGATAATCAAGAGTCTGAATATACAGTCTGAGTTAACTGACTACAACAAGCAAATGAGGAAGAGAAAGATTTGTGTTTCTACTCTCTCTAAGACAGGTGTAATTTGATGCTTCAACAAGCCAGATTGAGAACCACCTCCAGAAAGGCCATATGGGTGAAAAAGATGCACTGTAAAAATGGAAAAAGATAATCAAATCAATAAATGTCCGCTTTGGGTAATAAGACAGCCCCCTGCCTTCAAATAGGGATAACGATGGCAGTAAAATCAATCCAACAACTTTACAGATGTGGGGAGAAAGAAAACACCAGTGTTTTTTTTTTTTTTTTGCTTTATTTTGGGGTGTGTGTGTGTGTATGTGTCTGTGTCTGTGTTTTCTAAACCACCTTCTCCTACCTTCAAAGGGCTCAGGACTGAAATTTATGGTCCGTATTTCAAAATAACCAAGGGGTTCAGAAGGTTCCCTTTTCCTGGTTTTGCAAGGAATCCATTGTTGATTTTTCATATTTCAAGCAGGCAAGAGCATTTGGCCCCATGAGCTCAGAGAGTTTCCCTAACTTAAGAGACTCTAGGGTGTAGAGCATTTTGAAACCTTGCTGGATTTCTGTATGTTCTGTGAGTTGAGTGATTCCCTCCCCACAACTTCATTGCTTTCTTCCCTGTTCTCAAATGGCACAGGATCCACCTCATGGCAGAGCTCCTCCCAGGCAGCCCTGCCAGCTGCCCTTCTGCCTGTCTCCCTCCTTCAGCTCTAACTTCTGCAGAAAGCTCCCATGTAGGATGTATGATACGACAGTAAAATCTTCCCTTTCACAATGTGATAGAGCATTTCCTCTGTTTTCTGAAAATAACAATTTGGTGACCCAGATTTGTAAAACCCAGAAACAGCATCAAGTATAATCTAACCTATCTGACTATTGAATTTGCTTGTTTGTTCACTTGAACTCCTTTCCCATCTGATATGGTTGCTATTACCGTGGTGCCTGGGCTTGCTGATACACTACCTCTAGATGACTGCTCTGTTTCATTTTCTGCTCTATAGACAGGGCCCGCTGAGTGAGAGGTTATGGGGAAGTGCCAGGGTCTCATTGGGGAAGTTGGGGTGGTCTGAAGTCTCTGGAGCCCCTCCTCACTTCCTTTTCTGACAGCCATCCTTTCATGAGTACTCTGAAGAAAGGAAGGCACTGCTCTCAGGCTCTTTAGGCTCTGCTCTAGGCCTCACTGACCAGACCTAGACACTAGGGCCCTGGGCTTCATGCTAGCCCAGCATAAACAGTAGCAATGGGTCATTTGGGGGTATGAGCTGAATATGGGGCATGTTTTTAGTAATACCAAATGATAGCTGCCTTCTTGTGGGCCCCGAGGACTGGAAGTAAACAACACGGCAGCTTCTGTTTTATAGATATTTCTGCCACCCAGCCAAAATGATGAATCAACACTCATCATTGTGATTGACTATCATCGAGGAGGTCAGTTAAAGGGCATTCTCTTTCTACCTTTTCTCTAGATGCTTCAAACTCTCTGGTGCTTCTTCCATCCTCTGATGAGTATCAGTACATTTGTGGTGAATGGTGTGGCCTACATACCTATCTTTAAGACTGTTCTCAAGGTTTATAGCCCTTATAGAAGGAAAGGTTCTCTATTCTGGTTCTGACGTGGAACTCAACACTTCCAGCCAGTGAGAGGAAAGAGAAAGGCCTTGGCGGGAAGTACGTCTTTGGGGAAAGTCGGGGCAGAGGTGAATACTGGCGTTTAACAACGGGTCTGGTCCCAGAGCACAAAATCTCTCTCTAGGGACTCCTCATCAATGTCCTTTTGAGAAGAAAGCCCTCGATACAGGGTGGAGAGTGAAGTGGATAAGCAGGAAGCTTAAGCCCTGGGTGGTTAGAGGAAGAGACATTACCATATATAAGAGGCCTGAAAATGGGAGTTTCTACTGCAGAATGTAGGCTGAGCACCTTTAGGGGTTGAGCAGACATGAGTTGTTCTAAGCTAAATAAAACTGAGGAACTAGGGCTTGAGCCAATTTAGCCAGATATAAAATGCTACCTTAGATTAAGGTTAGGGACTAATGGACAGGCTTTGAGGTCAGGTCTCTGGAGAGGAGAATAAATGTGTTTCTTCACTCTGAGTCCTTACCTATCTAGGAACTATTAACGCAAAGACAGGTCCCAAGGAGGCAGCAACAGGAGGGAGCAGGTGCAGAGACTGATAGTCTGCTGAAGAGTGAGAACACTCTCTTTCTGGGGCCGAGGCCAGGAAGCCTTTGCTAAGAAACAGTCTCATATTCATCCCAAGGAACAGGCTGGGGACTCAGTTGGGGTTTCTCCACTTCTAACCTCTCTAATAAGGACAAATTTTTCCTTTACTAGCCAGCAGAGTAGAAAACAAGAAGGGAGAAAATTAAATCTTTTCAAATCATTAATTTTTCCTTCATTTCTAGGACCCACTGAGCCCCAAGCCCCAGCTGGGACCACCTTCACTGCCTACATTGCCTGTACAAACAAGGCTGCTGAAACCAGGGAACTAGCAAGTGCAAAAATTTGCTTCCTTAGGCTCCTAGGTTATTTGATAGGGCCTTGCCAATGACTCTGTTTCTGAGATGATAAAATCCTGGGCCCTGAAAGGTTAGTGTCTCTCTCTGGAAGGTAAAGGAGAAAGGGAAACAGAAGTGCATGTGCATATCCCTTTACCTTCGGCGGCTCTTTTGAAGAAGACCTTGCAGCTTCCACATGTGAGAGCTCCATAGTGACACCCAGAAGCTTCATCTCCACAGATCAGGCAGGTCTTCTGGGGTGGAAAGTAATAGTCAATGGGCAAAACATGGTCCCTGGCAGTCTCCAAACTGGAAAGACACAAAAAACCAATGCAACACATGTCATTGAATGGCAGAAATAGGCAAGTGAAGTCTGAGGTCTTCAGGATTAACCTGCATGCATAAACTACTATTATTTGATGCTCAAGTGAGTTAGTGTGAAGCTGAATTTTCTGAGACTTCTCCTAAAGATGGTGGTAGTAGGGTGTGACTGAGCCTTTTTGGATCTTGCCAAGGGATTAGGGAAGTTCTCTGGGATTAGCCAATCTCATAGTCTATGTCTATAAGAGGCAGCAATGAAAGTAGGAAACCTGAGGTTAAGATATCTAACTTAAGGTGGTGTTCAGGCAACATTTTCAGACTAATTAAATGATATGAACCCAGCTTTGTGACTTTACCTCATCCAAAGGGAGAACTATAACAAAACCAGACCAAATATCAAAGGAATTTGATGTTCCTTGTTTTAGCTCCTCGAGCCTCAAATCTCATCTATAAAATGGGGATAATATCTCCCATCCTATTGAGCTGCTGCTGTGAGTGGTAATATAAATCAGATAATGGAGAAAATGTCCTTGGAATAAATACACAAGGATAGTGATTAGTATTATCATACAAGTCTTGTTATTTTTCCCCCCTTTCTTCACTTTCCTTAGGTGTCTCTCTAGATCACATGGACATCTGCCAGATTCCATTCCACAACATAAAGTACCAAGCATAATCCCTATGCCTGAGGCTTCTGTTGAAAAAATGATGCACGGTGATCCTGGACATCTTTTAGGCTACTACCATCAAAATACTTGGCCACTAAGGGACTCATAAGTTCTTTGGGCAAGGATGGAGCTTCAGAAGTCACCTTGTTTAACTTCCTTTCTCCAAGAACATCTGTGCCCAAGCTCTTTCAGGTGGATATGAAAGAGAAGAGTCAGAAAGCAAATCCTAAAACCTTCATGGAAGGTTAATTCTCAGTCTCCTATAGTAAAAAATTCAAGTTTGAACAAAATGGAACATTGTTCTCACTACCCAAAGGTCAACTTTTGTCTTTCCTATGTCTTATGCCTAAGCATTAAACAAAACTCAAGTGGCATTCTGGGTTAATCTGCCTCAGAGAGATGACAACTGCCCATGCTATCATTCACAAGAGCACAACTGCTGTATTTTATAAGTACTTCTTCCTTACTAAGGAATGAAGGAAAATGAGCCCTAATAGGAGCCTGTTTGCTGTGTCGGGTGATTTCAACACCTAACAATAACTCTGTGAAGACAAGCTTATTTTCTCATTTTAATATTCATTGTACAGATGAAAGAAGTAAGACTTGGAGAGGAGAAGTTCAGAAGAATTTGACTCCAAGTCCATCACAGTTTCCATTATCCTATTGTCTTCTCACCATTCACCTTTACTTTCCACCAATGGCCTTTTCGTTCAAATGCTCAGCACAGTCATCAGAATAAAAAAAATAAAAACATGAAAGGTTATCCTCCCCTCAGCCCCAAGTGAACAGCTCTAGCAGGACAAGAACAAAGAAAACTTTCACTCACTTTACAAGCACTTTACCAGCAAGACACAAATATCAGCCTTTATTCAAGTCCCAAGTACAACAGAAAGCAATCGAAAAGTTCTACTGATTTGCACACTCAGTGGCTTGATATCATGGCCTATCTTCACTCCCCACAAGCCTTCCTTTCCCTACCCTAACTAGAAAGCCAGCAAGAGCACTTCCAACAAACCAAGGCTAGCAAGGCCATAAGTTCCACAAGGAAGGAGCTTACTTCCAATATACAATTCAGCTAAATGCTAAGATCATAATTCCTTTGGCTAAAAATGTCATTTCCTTGGGTAAAAACTGTGCCCCCTTCCTCAGTCCTGAATGAAACATGGAGAAGAAATAGAAAATTTTCCCAAGTACCTTTCTCCTTTCTCCACCTTTTTGATTTCTGTTACTAACACAAACAGTCCAAATAAAATCAGAACAACGTGTATTTAGGCACTCTATGTGCCAGGCCATTTCATACATATCATCTCATTTAATTCTTCCAACAACCTACCAGGTAGCTCTGTATCATCCCTATATCACAGAAGAGGAAACTGATGCTAAGAACAATTAAGTGAACTTGTTCAAGGTCATGTATCTATTAATAATAAGTGGCAATGCCAGGATTCCATCCTGGGTGAGTCTGACTCCAAAGTGTAGATTCTTAACCACTGACAAACCATGTTGTGCTACTGAAGGTTAAGATTAGGTAGATTGGTTCAACTCAACTCTTAGCATCTAGCCCTATGGACCAGGCACAGGGGTAGATGCTGGGGATATAGTGGTGATCGAGATATTTCCTTGGCCCTAAAAAAATACTATCTGTTAGAGAAGAAAGATGGGAAGTAAATAATTATAAAATAAGATAGTAAATGATATAAGAAAGCAGAGTGAAGACTGCTACAGATGAGGATGTACTTCAAAGATGGGATTATTTGAAAGACACAAATGTATGTATGGGTAAAGGAGATGACAATGATGATGCTGATGATAATGATGATTATTATTAGATAATTACAAAATAAATATCAGATAAACAGTCTATCTATTTTGTAGATAGACCACTAGCCAGACTAATAAAAAAGAAAAGAGAGAAGAATCATAGATGCAATAAAAAATGATAAAGAGTATATCACCACTCATCCCATAGAAATATAAATTACCATCAGAGAATACTATAAACACCTCTGGGGCACATAAAATAGAAAATCTAGAAGAAATAGAAAAATTCCTGAACACATATATCCTCCCAAGCCTAAATAGACCTCCAAATCCCTGAATAGACCAATAACAAGTTCTGAAATTGAGGCAGTAATTAATAGCCTACCAACCAAAAAATGTCCAGGACCAGATGGATTCACAGCCGAATTCTACCAGGGGTACAAAGAGGAGCTGGTACCATTCCTTCTGAAACTATTCCAAACAACAGAAAAAGAAGGAATCCTCCCTAACTCATTTTATGGGTCAGCATCATCCTGATACCAAAACCTGGCAGAGACACAACAAAAAAAGAAAATGTCAGGACAATAACCCTGATGAACATCAATGTGAAAATCCTCAATAAAATACTGGCAAACCGAATCCAGCAGCACATCAAAAAGCTTATCCACCATGATCAAGTGGGTTTCATCCCTGGAATGCAAGGCTGGTTCAACATACGCAAATCAGTAAACATAATCCATCACATCAACAGAACCAATGACAAAAACCATATGATTATCTCAATAGATGCAGAAAAGGCCTTTGACAAAATTCAACACCCCTTCATGCTAAAACTCTCAATAAACTAGGTATTAATGAAATATATCTCAAAATAAGAGCTATTTATGACAAACCCAGACCCAATATCATACTGAATGGGCAAAAACTGGAAGCATTCCCTTTGAAAACCAGCACAAGACAAGGATGCCGTCTCTCACCACTCCTATTCAACATAGTATTGGAAGTTCCAGCCAGGGCAATCAGGCAAGAGAAATCAATAAAGGGTATTCAAATAGGAAAACAGGAAGTCAAATTGTCTCTGTTTGCAGATGACATGATTGTATATTCAGAAAACCCCATCGTCTCAGTCAAAAATCACCTTAAGCTTATCAGCAACTTCAGCAAAGTCTCAGGATACAAAATCAGTGTGTGAAAATCACAAGCATTCCTATACACCAATAACAGACAAACAGAGAACCAAATCATGAGTGAACTCCCATTCACAATTGCTACAAACAGAATAAAATATGTAGGAATACAACTTACAAGGGATGTGAAGGACCTCTTCATGGAGAATTGCAAACCACTGCTCAAGTAAATAAGAGAGGACAAAAATAACTGGAAAACCATTCCATGCTGAAGGCTAGGAAGAATCATTATCATGAAAATGGCCATACTGCCCAAAGTAATTTACAGATTCAATGCTAATCCCATCAAGCTACCAATGACTTTCTTCACAGAATTAGAAAAAACTACTTTAAATTTCATATGGAACCAATAAAGAGCCCCCATAGCCAAGACAATTCTAAGCAAAAAGAGCAAAACTGGAGGCATCACGCTACCTGACTTCAAACTATACTACAAGGCTACAGTAACCAAAACAGCATGATACTGGTACCAAAACAGATATATAGACCAATGGAATAGAACAGAGGTCTCAGAAATAACACCACACATCTACAACCATCTGATCTTTGACAAACCTGACAAAAGCAAACAATGGGGAAAGGATTCCCTCTTTAATAAATGGTGTTGGGAAAACTGGCTAGCCATATGCAGAAAACTGAACCTGGACCCCTTCCTTACACCTTATACAAAAATTAAATCAAGATGAGTCTTAAACGTAAGACCTAAAACCATTAAATCCCTAGAAGAAAACCTAGGTAATACTATTCAAGACATAAGTATGGTCAAAGACTTCATGACTAAAACACCAAAAGCAATGGCAACAAAAGCCAAAATTGACAAATGGAATCTAATTAAACTAAAGAGCTTCTGCACGGCAAAATAAACTATCATCAGAGTGAACAGAAAACCTACAGAATGAGAGAAAATTTTTGCAATGTATCCATCTGACAAAAGGCTAATATCCAGAGTGTACAAGGAACTTAAACAAATTTACAAGAAAAAAACAACCCTATCAAAAAGTGGGTGAAGGAAATTAACAGGCACTTCTCAAAAGAAGACATTTATGCAACCAACAAACATATAAAAAAAAGGTCATCACCACTGGTCATTAGAGAAATGCAAATCAAAACCACAATGAGAGACTATCACATGCCAGTTAGAATCGTGATCATTAAAAAGTCAGAATACAACAGATGCTGGAGAGGAAGAGGAGAAATAGGAACGCTTTTACATTGTTGGTGGGGTTGTAACTTAGTTCAACCATTGTGGAAGACAGTGTGGCGATTCCTCAAGGATCTAGAACTAGAAATACCATTTGACCTAGCCATCCCAATACTGGGTATATACCCAAAAGATTATAAATCATGGTGCTATAAAGACACATGCACACGTATGTTTACAGCGGCACTATTCACAATAGCAAAGACTTGGAACCAACCCAAATGCCCATCAATGATAGACTGGATAAAGAAAATGTGGCACATATACACCATGGAATACTATGCAGCCATATAAAAGGATGAGTTCATGTCCTTTGCAGGGGCATGGATGAAGCTGGAAACCATCATTCTCAGCAAACTGACACAAGAAAAGAAAACCAAACACTACATGTTCTCACTCATAAGTGGGAGGTGAACAATGAGAACACTTGGACACAGGACAGGGAACATCACACACTGGGGCCAGTGATGGGTGAGGGGCAAGCGGAGGGAATAGCTTTAGGAGTAATATCTAATGTAGATGACAGGTTGATGGGTGTGGCAAACCACCCTGGCACGTGTATACCTACGTAATAAACCTGCACATTCTGCACATGTATCCCAGAACTTAAAGTATAATAAAAAACGAAAAAAAATTATCAGATAAACAAAATGGAAACATGCAGAAAGCTCATTTTGTAAAGGACTTTTAAGAAATAGAAATGGACTGTTGCCGTTCAATGGCTATAAAGTTTCAGTTAAGCATGAAGAAAAAAATTCTAGACATCTGCTGTACAACATTGTGCCTATAGTTAACAATATGGTGTTGTGCCCTTAAATTTTGTTATGAGGGTAGACCTTATTGTGTTATTATTAAAAATGTTTTTTAAAGAAATCGAAATTTTCATCCATGCTAAAGTGAAAATACAGTTAAAATTTTTTCAAAGAATCTAATTGAATTTACAATCAATGAAAGACAAAATATTCATTAGAGTTTTGTTTGTTAGGTATGAGTTTAATAAAGTGCACCTTGAACAAAAATAACCGTAAAGGAGGAAGAAGAAGATAAATAATGAAGGGGATTCAGAATCTGAACTTTTACTAATTGCAACCCATTTTGACTAGAGACCTGAGATAGTAACTCCTGGCCTCACTAGGTCAGTCTCTGCCTCTCCCTGATTCCCCCACTAGGAAAATATTTTGGGTAGCACTCCCACTGATCCTGACCTAGTGTGGACAAAGGGCACATTGCAGCTCTGATTCATGAGCTAAACTTTGGGCTCTGGAAATGAAAATTTCAAGTGCAGTCCCCCTCAGAGGCTTATATCCTAGAGAAAGTTGGGCACATATGTACCAGGAGGCACATGCAGGAACAGTCATAGCAGTTTTGTTTATAAAAGCATAAAAGATAAACATCAACTGACAGGAGAAAAATAATTTATGGCACACATATCCAATAAAATATAATTCAGCAATGAAAAGGAATGGAATCGAGCTACACATAGTTGAATCTCAAATACTAATGTTGCGTAAAAGTCATAACTCACAATTGGATACATACAATATGATTCCATTATATAAAGTTCAAAAAGAAGCAAAAGCAAACAATATATTATTTGGGAATACACATGTGAAAAGTTAACAAAATGCAAGGGAATATTAAAACCCTAAAATAGGATAGTGGCTACCTCTGAGGGGAGGCTGGGAGTGATGATAAGAGGAAAGAGGATATAAGTAGATTTATGCTCTTATTTAAAAAATATTGACTAAGCTCCTATTATGTGGCTGACACTCCTCTAGGTCCTGGGGATATAGCAGCGAACAAAACAGAAAAAAATCCATGCCTTCACAGAGCTTCTATACTAATAGGGTTGTTGCAATGATGATGTTAATGTTGTTGATTCTTTAATCAGGGCTCATAAACATTAATTTTATTGTCATGCCATATAACATATATTACATGTATTCTTTGATATTACTAAAACAGCACATAATAAAAGAAAAACTAAAATAAAAACCTCAAAAGTTTTGAATATGCTCCTAGATAACATCCTAATTGCAAACACAGGAGAGGTTTGCTTTGAGAACAAGTGCAGAATTTGCACGTGACATTGTGTTTTTTCTTACCTCTCGTGGGTTACATGTTCACTTATTATCCTGAGGCAGGGCATTTGGTTTTATGAGTCTGAAGCAAAAGCAATGCCCCATAGAATGGAAGGTTTCCGAACTAGAACACCACTTGCAATTCTTCAACAGTTTCACTATTAATTAAATAAAAGTGAATTACTAGAAGCTGTCGGCCTGCTAATGCAGGCTCAACCATGGGGAACTTGGGCTTAGGAAACCTTGGCACCCAGCTGAGACCACCAGGTCTCTCTCTCTCTCTCTCTCTCTCTCTCTGACTCCTTTCCTTTTTATCTCCTCTCCTCTGCTCCTCCCCCTGCCCCCTAACTTTCTTTTTAAAGGAGGACTTGGGGATACTTTGAAGGATCTGATTAATTTAAATAAGTCCCACCAGTGACTGTGGAAGCGGGGTGAAATGCAAAAGTCACAGACCAGTTTCATTTGTTAGCGAGAGGAATGGCAAACCAACAAGGCTTTGGAGCCCACCAGACCTGGGTTGGAATCCTGCCTCTACCACTGAACTTTGGGTGAAATAATTAAGGCTCTCTGTGCTCCATTTGCCTCAATTAGAGCTGGAAATATTTTCAACTCTAGACGGCTTTTGTGAGAATTACAATTACATTAAATAACACATGTAATAGCCCTTGCCTCCGTGCCTGCCACACGGTAGATACATTGTAAGTCTTGGTTGCCTTAATCTTTTGTCTTACCATAAGAAAATGAAATATCTAACATCCTAAAAATAAAAAAGAGCATTTTTCTTGGTTATGCAGAGCTTTTAGAGAAAGGTAAATACATGTGGGGGTTGGGGGGTGTAGGGCATAGGGGGTGGGGAGGGAGGGAGAGAGAGAGAGAGAGGGGAAGAGACAGAGAGGGCAAGGGTAGACATGTAAACACATATCTTTCTCATACATACCTACTTTTCAAACTAAAAGAGGTTGAGGCAACCACCAAACATCTTTATGGAACATAATATTTTTCCTTATGTTTAGTAACAAAATATATTTTATTAATTACATTGTGGAACATGACATCTCTACATGACTTTTAAGATAAAATCAGAGCGTTCTCAATTATTCTCTCCTTATAGATCTATTGTACTTACTTATTTGTGGTTACAAGGAATATTTTGGTGGAGAAGTTGGTGAAGTTATGGCTTAAAACAGGTAGTATCTTTATTCCCTGCCATTGTGAGATTTGAAATTTAGTGTGTGTTCATTCACGAGGACAGCAATGTTTACTATTAAAAGTATTACCCAAGTTTAGTTCATAGCTTTTTAATTCTCTTTAATAAATTCTTTAGTTGAAGTGGAAAGACATATAGGTAGAACATCTAGTTTTCATGTCCATCTCTGCCACTTGCTAACAGAATGACCTTGAACAACTCTTTTGACGTCAATTTCTTTACATGTAAAATGGGCAAAGAAATATAGACCCCACAAGATTGCAATGAGGATTCAGTGAAGTTGTGGTCACACACCATTGCTGACACAGTGCTTAATAAATGGTTATTACTGTAATAATCTTACGAGAAAGTTGTAGAGGAGAGATGAGGGAGAACAAGGTTTTGAAAAGCTACCACTGAGGTAGGTGTCATTACCTCTATTTTGCATATATGCAAACTGAGACTTAGAGAAAGGAAATGACTCATCCAAGTCCATACACTAGTAGTGACAAAACCAGAATTATACTTGCGACTATTTCCCTGCCCCAACTCCATATTTTCCCACTATTCTAAACTGCCAAGGCTATATAATATTTCTGTTATAGCTTGGTTTTAATTTAATTAGGTTGTTTTTAATGGGCTTACTGAGTTATGTTTCACATATTATAAAATTCACCCATTTTAGCATATTCACATCTATTACCTCAAACTAATTTTAGAGCAATTATATCACCCCAAAAAGAAATCCTGTACCCATTAGCAGCCATTGCTTATACCACCTCCTCCCAGACCCTGGAAACACTAATTTCCTTTCTATCTCTAAATATTTTTCTTTTATGGACATTTAATATAAATAAAATCATACAGTGTGGTCTTTTGTGAGTTGCTTCTTTCACCTAGCATAATATTTTCAAGGTTCATTGTAGCATGTATCATTACTTAATTTCTTATTATTGACAGATAAACCATGGCATGGATATACCACATTTTGTTTTTCCATTTATCAGTTGGTGGACATTTGGAGCCCACATTTGGAAGACATTTGTCTTCCACTCTTTGGCTATTATAAATAATGCTGCAATGAACATTTGTGTACAAGTTTTTGTGTGGACATGTTTTCATTTCTCTTGAGTAGTTATCTTGGAATAGAATTACTAGGTCAAACAGTAACATTTTTTATACATGTACACCATAGTACACTATGCAAAAAGAATGAGATCATGTCCTTTGCAGCAACGTGGATGAATCTGGAGGCCAGTATCCTAAGCAAACTAAAGCAGGAACAGAAAACCAAATACCGCATATTCTCACTGATAAGTGGAAGCTAAATATTGAGTACATATGAACACAAAGAAGAGAGCAAGAGGCACCGGGGCCTACTTGATGGTGGAGGTCAAGAGGAGGGTGAAGATCCAAAAACTACCTATTGGGTACCATGCTTATTACCTGGGTGATGAAATAATGTGTACACTAAACCCCTGTGACACATAATTTAGCTATATAGCAAACCTGCATATGTACCTCTGAACCTAAATTAAAAGTGAAGAAAAACCAAATAACAAATAGTAAATTTTTAAAGACTTTCAGACTGTTTTTCAAAGGGCTGCACGACTTTACATTTTACCACCAATGTATAAGGGTTCTGGTTCCTCCACATTAAAGCCAATACTTGTTATTTGTTCTTTTTCACTATAACCATCCTAATAGGTGTAAACCGGTATCTCAATTTGGTTTTGATCTGCATTTCCCTAATGACTAATGATGTTGAGCAGTTTTAAATTTGTATATCTTCTATCAAGAAATTTATATTCAAATACTTTGCCCATTTTAAAATTGGGTTGTCTTTTTATATTGAGTTGCAAGAGTTCTTTATATATTCTAAATTCAATACCCTTATCAGATATATGATTTGCAAATACTTTCTCTCATTCTGTGGGTGAGATTTTCACTTTCTTGATGGCATCATTTGCAGCACAAAAATTTCAAATCTGATGAAGTCCAATTTTTTTTTTTTTTTCTTACTACTTGTGCTTCTGGTGTTACAGCCAAAAAAACATTGCCTACTTCAAGGTCATAAAGATTTACTCTGATATTTTCTTCTGAGATTTATCATCTTAGCTCTATAGCATTTAGATCCATGATACACCATTAGATCATTTTTTTTTTTTTTTTTTGCAGGTTTGAAGTGGTCCAACATATTTTATTTTCATGTGGATATCCAATTTTTCCAGTACAATTTATTGAAAAGACTATTCTTTCCTCATTAAATTGTCTTAACAACACTTTTGAAGATCAATTGGCCTTAAATGTAAGAGTTAATTTTTGGATTCTCAATAGTATTCCATTTATTGATCTGTTTGTACTTATGCCAATACCATACGCTCTTGATTACCACTGCTTTGTAGTAAGGTTTGGAATCAGGAAGCGTGGGTACACTGACTTTGTTTTTCTTTGTCAATATTATTTTGGCTATCCTAGATTCCATGTATTTAAATATTAATTTTAGGGTCAGATTTTCATTTTCTGCTAAGAAAACAGCCAGGATTTTGACAGGGATTTCCTTCAACCTTTGGGGAGCATTTCCATCTTGACAATATTGAGTCCTCTGGCACATGAACAAGGGATGTTTTTCTATTTATTTAGATTTTTAATTACTTTCCACAGTGTTTTGCGGTTTGTAGCATACAAGTCTTACACTTCTTTTGTTAAATTTATTTTTAAGTATTCTGGTATTTTGATGATATTGTGAGTGAACTGTTCTCTTAATTTCATTTTCAGATTGTTCATTGCTAGTGCACAGAAATACAATTGATTTTTGCACATTAATCTTGTATTCTGAAACCTTGCTGAACTCGTTTACTCATTTTAATAGTTTGTCATGGATTCTTTAGGGGTTTTCTTTGTATAAGATCATGTCATCTGTGAATATAGATAATTTCACCTCTTCCTTTCCAATATGGGTGTCTTTTACTTTTTTTTTTTTTGCTTAACTTGAGCCTACAATAAACCTACAATACAATGGTAAATTGAAATGGTGACAGCAGTCATCCTTGTCTTGTTCCTGATCTTACAAGGAAAAATTTCAATCTTTCACTACTAAGTATGATATTAGCTGTGTGTTTTTCAGAGATGTCCATTAAAAAGTTAAGAAAGTTTCCTCCTATTCTTAGCTTTTTGAATATTAATTTACATTGCAGAGATAAATCCTACCTGGTCACCCTTTATAAACCTTTTTATTTGTTGCTGAATTCAGTTTGCTAGCATTTTGTTGAGATTTTTAGAAAGTTATCTATATTCAAACGTGATATTAGCCTGCAGTTTTATTTTTGTGTCATATCTTTGGTTTTGGCATCAGGGTAATGCTGACTGTGCAGAATTAGTTGGGAAGGGAAGGGTTCCAGCCTCTTCCAATTTTTGAAAGAATTTGTGAAGGATTAAGTTTTCCTTAAATATTTGATAATATTCACCAGTGAAGACATCTGAACCTGGGTTTTTATTTGTGGGAAGTTTCTTAATTATTAATCCAGTTTTGTTACAAGACTTGTTACAGGACTACTCAGATTTTCTGTTTCTTCACTGGTCACTTCAGATACTTCAGATAGTTTGTGTTTCTGTGAGTATTTGTCCATTTCATCTAGATCATCTAAGTTTTTGGCATACAGTATGGTTGATATGGTTTTGCTCTGTGTCCCTACCCAAATCTCACGTTGAATTGTAATTTCCAGTGTTGGGGAAGGGACCTCGTAGGAGGTAACTGGATCACGTGGGCAGATTTTCTCCTTGCTGTTCTCATGATAGTGAGTGAGTTGTCATGAGATCTGATGGTTTAAAAGTTTGTGGCACTTCCCCCTTTGCTCTCTCTCTCTCTCCTGCCATTGTGTGAAGACATGTCTTTCATGCCCCTTAGCCTTCCACCTGATTGTAAGTTTCTTGAGGCCTCACCATCCATGCCTCCTGTACAGCCTGTGCAACTATGAGTCAATTAAAGCGCTTTTCTTCATAAACACCCAGTCTCAGGTAGTTGTTTTTATAGCTGTGTGAGAATAAACTAATGCAATGGTATTTCCTTTTAATCCTTTGAGAATTCTTTTTAAGGTATGTAGTGATGGCCCCAGTTTCACTGCTCATTTTGATAATTTGAATCTTCTCTTTTTTCTTATTCAATCTGACTAAAGTTTTTTCAATTTTGTTGATATCTTCAAAGAAACAATTTTTAATTTCATTGATTCTAGTGTTTTTCTATTCTATATTTCATTTATTTCCCTTCTAGTCTTTACTAATCTTTCTTCCTTCTTTCTTTGTAGTTTGCTGTTCCTTTCCTAGTTTCCTAAGGTGGAAAGTTAGGATCTTGATTTGAGATCATTTGTCTTTGTTGATGTAGGCATTCACAGTTATAAATTATCCTTTAAGTACTGCTTTAGCTTGGCTGTATCCTGTAAGTTTCGGTATAATGTATTTTCATTTTCATTAATCTCAAAGTATTTTCTCATTTCCCTTATGATTTCTTCTTTGATCCACTGTTTATGTTCTACAAAAGGTGAATTTCCCAAATATCCTTCTATTACTAATTGTTTATTATTTCCACTGTGATCAGAGAACTTACCGAAGTTCTTCTTGAATACATTCTTCTCAGATTGTTGGAAACTTTTGTTTCCTTCCCAGAGTTCTGGAAAAGTTAATTTTCACAACGTTTCCTAGTGTTTTCATTGCTTTCATGAAAGGGTGAATTTATGGGGGCGGGGGTTGGTTCTCATTCCACCATTCTGGAAGTCTTGCCTTCTAAGTAAGGTTATATTTTATGTGACACGATTATTCCCTTATACACACACACTAATCCCCATCATGAAGAAAGACAGAAGAGAGGTCACTCCTACTTTGCATTCATTTATTCATCTATGGATCCCTTCATTCAGTAATTAGTACATTATAAAGGAGCAGCTCTGCTAAATGATGCATATATAAAGATGAAAAAGACATAGCCCCTATCCTCAAGGAGCTTTAATGGCCTGTTTGAGGCTAAGACAAGTGCACAGATGGTTAATGCAAAGTGTAGCAAGAGAAACGCTGCAAAAGGGGCTGAGATGGCAATTGCTATAGGAAGAAAAAAGTTTTTTTGCCTGCAGATACTAGGAGGTAACCCCCACCATGTTCTCAGTCCTATGACTGACCAAACTAAATATTTTACATACTCATCAAATATTTACTTTGAAATCCACTTAGAGAGAAGATGGGGGTGTCCATGGCCCTAATGCATACTCAAACCTCAAACCTGACATGCAGCAAGTGCTCTGTACAACACATAACCATGAATAGAACAATTACTTGTCACTATGCATCAGGCTGCTATAGCCCTTTTGGTGATTTCCATTTTCTGTAGCTTACATCACCAACAAACATGCCAAGACAGCTGGAGTGGTGGTAGCAAAAGTGTTTTTTAACAGCATATCCCACTGACAATACAAATCTGTCCTTTTCTCCTGGAATCACTCTCATAAATGGGACAAATCCTTATTAGAGTCATGTCCTTGCATTTCCCAAGCCACATCTGCTGTCTTCTGTGAGCCAATTTGTTTTCCAATGTCTTCTTAGCCATCATAGCCAATCAGCCATGGGACAACTAGCCAGATTTCTTTCTGCAATGTCATCAAATCTTAGGACTCAGAGCTATTTCCACATTATGTTTCTGGAATCCATTGCTAAAGAAACAGGAAAAAATTTTAAAATACTTGATTTTAATCTACATGTTAAATCTTACTGAACCAATATTTTTCTCACATCTTCCATCTGAACTTCTGATACTAAAGAAGCTATTTACTGGGGGTTTATTATGTCCTAAGCACTGGCAAAGGTGCTTAACCCCCACAACTATTACTGCCAGGGACAAAGTGTATCTCCATTTTGATTTCTTCAAGATCACACAACTAGTAAGTAACAGAGCCAGGGTCTGAATGCATGCCTGGCTAACTCTAAAGCCCATGCTCTGTCCACCATACTCTATAGCATTGTCTCTTGTCGACTATCAAAGTTGGATGGCCCTTACCAATCATCTAGTTCAGTGTTTCTCATCCTTGGTTGCACATTGAACTCACTAGGTGGCCTTCTTAAAATACTGATGCTCCTCTCAACATTCTGTATTCTTATTTGATTGAACTGGGGTAAGCAGTTCAATACACCATGAAATATTAGGCAACCATATAAAAGGATGAGTTCATGTCCTTTGCAGGAACACAGATGAAGCTGGAAACCATCATTCTCAGCAAACTAACACAGGAACAGAAAACCAAACACCACATGTTCTCACTCATAAGTGGGAGTTGAACAATGAGAACAGATAGACACAGGGAGGGGAACATCACACACTATGGCCTGTCTGGGGCTAGGGGGCTAGGGAGGGATAGCATCAGGAGAAATACCTAATATAGATGACGGGTTGATGGGTGCAGCAAACCACCATGGCACGTGTATACCTATGTAACCAACCTGCACATTCTGCACATGTATCCCAGAACTTAAAGTATAATTAAAAAACAAACAAACAACAACAACAACAACAACAATGACAAAAATCTGGGCATCCAATTTTTTTCAACGATCCCCAAATAATTGTAATGGCCACTCAAGGCTGAACCCCACTAAACTAGTTCAACTCCCTCATTGTTCGGGGGGAAGTTTCAATCCCAGATAGAGACAGAGAATTGACCAGGAGAAACAGTTATTCAGAGGCAAGTCTGAGAATAGAACAGAGGTGTTACCGTTCTTATGCCAGGGATCTGTTGTAGAATAATATTTCCTGTCAAATTCTGGATATTTAGCTTCTTCCAGGGCATAGAATTTGGAACAGGCAACCTATGAAAAAATCTATATAACAACCATCATCAGTTATCCATCTATACTCCAAAATCATTTTAACAGGTGGTAAAAACATTAAACACTACAGCAGCCATCAAAATGAATCTCGCTCATTATGGAGCTACCCTCTTTCTGGAAAATGATTAGTAAATATTTATTGAGTGCCCTTCTGTGTGCCAGGCACTGAGAGGCACTTTCAATACATTAGGGGCCCAAAGATACAAATATCCTTGTCCCCTATCACAAATCTGGTCTCAGGAGATTTACTGTCATACAGAGCAGGGGTTACAGAGCTCCATTTTACAGTTGAGGCAAATGAGACTCAGAGTCAAAGACATCTTCTAATAAGTTACAGTGTCAAAAGATGAAAAAGCAAAGGTTTTGGAACAGAGAAACCTGAGTTTGAATCTCACTATTATTGATCACTAGCCATGTAAAGTTGGGCACGAGATGAACCTAACCTCCCTTCCCATAAGTTTCCTTATCTATAAAATGAAGAAAATCACATTTCAAACCCAAAGAGAATTGTGACAAATGCATCAGACAATACATGGGAAAGGGCCTGGCACACTCAAAATAAATGATAATTTATCCCCATTTTACCCATCCCACTCCATCTTCCCCTTGGTACTAGAGTCCAGGTGGGTAAGGCATCTGACTTTCAGTTCAGTGAGCTCTGCAATCATCGTGCTGCCTCCTCTGTCAGACACTACTGGTTAAGGCAGAAAAGCAGCATTTACCACTTGCCCTTACTCAAAATGTATAAAAACCCTGGGGGGAAAAAAACCCTATCTTAAAGTCCTATTGTGACTTTGTCTGTGGCAGGGAAAACACAGATGATATAGCTTAAGAAATGTGAAAAAAGTGTTCAGCCAAGTGTCTGAGGGCTTCGGAAACCCAAAAGAAGGAAGATAGCATCATGTGAGCAGACACAACTTGGGTAGCAGTGAAATGTTGACGAGAATCCACAACCAAGAAGCCAAGGTTAGGCATTTCATGTTGGCCCGAAGAAACTACAAGAACTAGAAAAACAGCCCCATTGAGATACTCACCAAGAACAGAGCTTACCCTGATCTCTTAAACAGATGTGTGGTGAGGTCTGGTCCAAGGCAAAACAAGGCAAGGTATTAGCCTTAAACACTTGGGAGAAGTGTCTCTCTTCTCAGCACATAAGAGACTGATTTTCTGATTTTGATCATGGGGAGAGGAGTCATTGTCAGAGACTAAAAAATCCCCTACCCCATCTCACTCCAGTACACATCACAACATATAGCACAATAATAACAGCTGACGTCTACTGGGCCACTATATGTCCTAGTTACTATACTACACTCTACATAATTTAACCTCATTTAGTCTTTACAACAAATGCATGAGGTATGCATTATTATCCTTATTTTATAGAAGAAAGAGCTGAGGTCTAGAAACCTTAAGTGTTCTGCCCAAGACCACATACAGCAACTGATGGCTTCAAGATTTTAATTCAAGTCTAACTCCAAGATCAACTATTAGACGATATAGTTTCTCACATTGGATGGCAATCCCCAATGACTCAACTTAGAAAACCATGAGTCATCCTGGACTTAATGTAATACAATTCCCTCAATGCACCCCACCTAACACTGCCATCCAATCAGTCAATCAGTGACTAATATCTGTTAATTTTACTGCCTAAATAGTTCCTACAATTACACACACACACACACACACACACACACACACAGAGAGAGAGAGAGAGAGAGAGAGAGAGAGAATCTTTGCCTCCAAACTAACTGCAACTGCCTTATTCAAGTCTTTCTGTTTCCTGTCTGATCCTCTCCAGTCCAGTCCATAAATTACACAGAACCCCAGAGGGATCCTATCTAAAACATCTGCTTCTGTGGCTCCTCTCCCTAGCAGCTTTCAATAACTACCTATGGCTTACAGCAGTGGTTGTAACTCACTGATATATTAGAATCCTCTGAGGAGCTAATTAGCAATATGGAAACTGATTCCACCTTCAGTTAGCACAGACTCTTCTGAATCTGAAGTTACAGGTGAGACCTGAGAATCTGCAATTTTATTAAATGACCAAGTGAAAACCACTTGGCTTGCAGGATACAAATTCAAAGCACTAGGATGGCATTCAAAGCTTATTTCTAGCTTCTTATCTCAATACTCTCATAATCTTTTCCATGTGACCTTCCAGCAGTACCACCCTGTTGCAATTCCCTAATCTAACCTTCCTGTTTCATGTCCCTGTAGCTTTGCTTATATTGTCACTGCCTCCGACTTCAATGACCCCACCTTGCCCCCAATCATCTGTCTCCTTTGCCACATCATCTCATAACTCAGGTCTCAGCCCAAAAGGCTGCCACTTATTCAATGAAGCCCTTTCTGACTCTATCCCTAGACAGAATAGGAACACATCTCCACTTATATGGTCTTCTTTCAAAGCATCTAATATCTTGGTGCATTATACGGTACTTCTCTATGGATTAGAACACAAATAATTGATGCACATATCTGATTCCCATCCACCATGTGGCTTTCATTGATAAATTTCCAGTGTCTAGCCTTGACACTGCCTGGGCACTTTTCCCTCCAATTTTCTCCTCTTTTCTTCCTCCTTCTCTCATTCTTAAGTCACAGAATGGAGTTTGAAAACAACAACGTTATCTCTCAACAGGCATCTTAATTTGAAGGCCAAGATGGACCCTGAACAACTTTTGAATCCTAAATTAAGACATTGCTAAACTATTATCAGACAAATAAAAAATTTCTCTTTTTTCCCCTCAAAAACTACCAAAGACTTAACAATATCCATTCTATCACAGTATCTCTCATGTCCCGGCCATGAACTTCTTCATATCTAATACAAATCCCTTAGATTATTTCTCTGTCCTCAGTAGAAATGGAAAATAACCACTTGTTATACTCTTACTTTACTCTTTCTATACTACACATTAAGATGAAGTTGAACAAAATGTAATCTAGAATAAAAACTGAGAAGGAAAATGTGTCATAGTTGGTATATTGTTAAACTAGGCAAAAGTGAGCTGGTAAGGAGCTGGTGGAACTGTCATTGTTAGATAAACACAGATAAAGTGTTCAATTTGGTAAACAAGCTCTTTCCATTCTGCAAAGTTATCATGTGGTCTCTGGCACAGTACTGTCCTAGTTTCTCTTTGCCATGAAGAGACAAGTTGCAGCCAGACGGAGCCTGCTTTTCTTTGTCCCTCGTCAGTGCCTGCTCTCCACTGTTTCTTCTCTGGAATCTGCCTTAGTATACTGGACTGGAAATTGGGAGCCTGAAATTCCATCATAAATTCTGATACTAATTCGCTGCATGACCTTGGATCAGTCACCTTTCTCCCTGACTCTATTTTCTCAACTTATAAAACCCGTATTTGTGGAGCACTTCAAACACATAAAGCACATTCACATAAATTTATCTTGTGGGATCTGCACAATCACTCTGTGAGGCAAATAGATGAGTCAAGGGAAGCTTCAAGGAAAGCTTCTGTGTCAAGGGAAGATATATCTTCTATGATATCTATAAAACTCAAGAGAGTTGGATTAGGGGTTCTTTAACTGAACAGCTTAAAATTAACAACAATATGCACAACACTTCATAAATTTAAAAATACCTTCACATTCATTATAATCCATTCTGTCAATAAAATTGTATTCGGTGCCTACTATAAGCCAGACACCATTAGACTGAGGATACAGTACAAACAAATTAAACAAAGGCCCTCACTGTCTTAAGGTAGCTTCCATGGTGGTGGGCATGCATGAAGCACTCATACAAAAAGTTTAGAAAATGAATTACAGATACTTCTAAGTACAGCAGGTAAGGGCATACTGGGTGACAGCAGCATCTTATTTAATCATCTCAATATCTCTATCATGTAGATATATTTCATTAACTCCATTTCCAGACAGAGCAAAGAAAAAGGCAGAAAAGCTAAGTGACTTAGCAAGCAAGTGAAGAAAAGAGCTTGGTTTATACATCTACACACCACAACTTCTGAATATATGTTTCATGCTCATCCCATTCTTTTGTTTTGCTCCCGGTACTAGTTTTCTAGGATTCTATGATTTAGTCTTCAAATGACTGACTTGCAGTTATTAAAATAAGGCCTTGTTTCTGAGGCCTTAGGAGGATGAGATTTAGGCTAAATGCTTTGTGCTCATGAGATCAGGAGCACCAGGCGCTTTGCCTTCAAAACAGGACCAGCGTGTTTGCTGGTCCATTTGTCTATCAGTTCCTTAAGAGTAGCTGGGGCTTGTTTTGTCCACAGTTTTATCCCCTGCACCTAGCACATGGCTTGGCCCCTAATTAGTGTTTGTTAAACATTTATGGAAGCTATGAATAAATGAATGGATGAACCAAGGAGAGAGCAAACTAACACAGCTTGCAGAAAACTGGGTTGCCGTGTTTATGGCAAAAAGAATTAAACTACTCTCAGCTTCTCTCTGGAAGCTTCAGTCACTTTCTCCTAGGAACAAGCAGAAAGAAAATGTGGCACATATACACCATGGAATACTATGCAGCCATAAAAAAGGATGAGTTCATGTCCTCTGCAGGGACATGGATGAAGCTGGAAACCATCATTCTCAGCAAACTAACACAGAACAGAAAACGAAACACCACATGTTCTCACTCGTAAGTGGGAGTTGAACAATGAGAACACATGGACACAGGGAGGGGAATATCACACACTAGGGCCTGTCGAGGGGGGTGGGGGACTGTGGGAGGGATAGCATTAGGAGAAATACCTAATGTAGATGACGTGTTGATGGGATCTGCAAACTACTATGGCACTTGTATACTTATGTAACAAACCTGCACGTTCTGCACATGTACCCCAGAACTTAAAGTATAAAAAAAAATAATGGAATACTAGGCATACATAAGCTAAACTATGTTTTTAACTTTTTAAAACTGTATTTTTGCATCATTTTCTCAGTGATTACTTTGGGGCTTCTAACATATATCTTAAATTAACAGAATCGACATCAGATTTATACTGACTTAGTTCCAGTAGGTTATAAAAACTTTACTCCTCTATAGCTCCATTCTCTCTCCTTGTATAATAATAATTGTTGTACATAATTTGTCTATATTTGTTACCAATAAAACAATGCGTTTAAGCTATTGTCATTTTGAATAGTCTTATGTCTTTTACAGAAGCTAAGGGAAGGAGAACACAATTAATTTATAGAAGTTTTTGTTAATCTTCATATTTGCCACTTAATTTTTTTCATTTCTTTCTGTAAATTCAATTTACCATATGATACCATTTCCTTACTCCAATTTAGCTTAATTCCCACTCCCCTCTTTTACATTTTATTATCAAATAACAATACATTTTTACAGATAGTGCTTTAAGAAATTGATTTTAAGTAAGTTAAGTGGAAAATAATATATAATGATACCTTTTTATTATTTACAAATTTCCTTTTATTGGAATTGCTTTTTTCATGCAGATTCAAGCTACTGTCTAGGAAACTTTTAGTATTTCTTTCAAGGCATGTCAGCTAACAAAAAATTTTCTCAGCCTTTGTTTACCTAGGAATGTCTTCATTTCATTTTTACCTTTAAAGATACTTTTGTTGAATATATGATTCTTGGCTGACAGTTTTTCATTCTTTCAATGTTTAGAATATGGCATTGCACTGCCTTCTGCCCTCTGCTATTTCTGATGAGAATCAGTTGTTAATCTTATTGTGGTTCCGTTTCATTTTTCTCTTGCTAATTTCAAAATTTTCTCTTTATATTTGGCTCCAGTATTTTGACTATGATGTATCTAAGTATCAATGTCTTTACATTTTCCTCCTTGAAATTAAAAAAAAAAAAAAATCTTCTTTGATGTGTAGATTGATGTTTTTCATTAAATTTGGGAAGATTTTATCCATTTTTAAAAAATATTCTTTCTGCTCTTTTCTTTTTCTTCTTTTCTTCTCCTAATGATGTGCCTTTAAGATGTCCTACATTTCTTTGGGAATCTTCAGTTTGGTTCATTTATTACGCTTTATTTTAGTATTTTAGACATAGTTCCTTCAGTTCTTTGAATATGTTTAAATAGCTGATTTTTAAAGTTTTTGCCTAGTTAAGTTCAACATCCTTGTTTCCTCATGGATAGTTTTTTGTTGATTTTTTCATATAATACCACGTATGAGTCACACTTTCCTCATTCTTTGCATGCCTCAAAATTTTTAGTTCAAAACAATATTTTAGATACTATATTGTAACAACTCTGGATATTGACCTGACCCTCTCTGAGACTCATTTTGTTTTTTGCTTAGTCATTTCTTTGTTTAGTGACTTGGCTGAACCACTTCTGTGAAACTGGTTTCCCTGACACTTTGAAACTTCTGGTGTTGCTACTCACATTATTTGTTTGTTTTTATGGTTGAGACTGGCATCCCATTGGTCAACTCTGGGTTTATATAAACCACTTATTAAGAATATAGTCACGATTTTTTTATTTTTAATTTTTGTTGACTTTTTAAATTCAGTTCAACAAATAAAATTAGTTGATATTTTGTATAAATGTATATTGGGGAGCACATTTTTCCTTTTGCCTCAGGCTCAGATATGGGTTGGCATAGCACCAATGAAAAGCTTTACTTTTCTTGACTCTGGGTTTCCTTTATCCTTCCTATCTACATAATCCATTCTTTAAACCATGATGGCCTAAATTTATTGAACTTCATTCCTTTCCCAGCACTGCCTCTGCACAGTAACCTCAAAGGCCTCCTTTCCCTAACCTGACTTTTAAGCCTTCTGAGTACAGAATAGCATAGAATGCCTAGGGAATTATGAGGTAGGCAAAGATTACATAAACCACTTTTTGGTTAATGTTGCTGTGAAGCCCTCTTAGTCAGTTAGATTTTTACCCTTTACCACTACTGGATGTGCATGTGACTTGGAAAACACTTTCACACTTCAGGGAGTTTAGAATTTTGCCCACATTCAGGTAGGGACAAACACTTCAGAAATTATCTCTCTAGTTGCTTTTCAAAGGGCACAGTTTTAGGCACAGTCATCCATTCCAAAAGAGACAAATATGATTTTATTATTATGCCTGGCTTTGTAGGAGTTGCCCCTTGGTCAGGGTGGCATAACATTTAGAAAATGTAGGGCCAGACATTGTACTTAAGCCTTTTTATCCTTAAGCCCTCCATATTTTACTGATGGATCCATGTGTGGCTTGAGGAATGCTTTAGAGCCTACGCCACATCCTGTTTAGGTTGCTTTTGAGAGGGTACAGTAAAGCACACATGCATAACTTTCCACACACCCAGCAGTGAGTGTAGTTCCACAAGGGATCTTCTTAGTGATTCCTTTGTCTGGTTCTCTGGTATCCTCCATGTTGGTCTGCTGTTTTGCTTGTTGCTACTAGTATCATGGAGCTACCAATCCACTCTTAATTGCTTACCACCAAGATCTACATTATTTTTGACAGTGCCCTTAGGCATAAGCTTCTTCATGCTCTGTTCCAAATAAAGTCAGTCACCTCAGGGAGAACTATAGAGTTCTCCATCCTAATGCCTTTCCCTGGGACTGAACTTCTGTCACTGCAATAGAATTGGGAGCAGGGACGGTGATCTGTTTCTCCCAGAGTGACTCCCCTGTTCCACAAGTGGGGCAGTGACCTGCTTCTCCCAGAATAACTCTCCTGTTCTACAAGTGGACCCTGGGGATAATGGTATATTCCCTAGTCTTCTTAATTAGCCTTTCCTAGTGTGGAAGTTTTACCTTATAGATGAGCTGAGGCAGGCACAAGCAGGACCCCTGTATTCTTGGTTTACCATCCCTGGGGCAAAGCCCTCATATGTAGAAAGTGGGTGAGGAAGGAATCTCCAATCCTCTCAGCTATGCCTTCCTAGAACAGTGCTTCTGTAATATAGGGCTGGGGGGGAAAAAAGAGATGCTTGTGGCCTGCCCCATTGTAGGGTGAAATTATAACTATGGAGTAAGATTTTGAAAGAGAGGAAGCCTACGTCTTCTTGGTTGCACTTGCCTGTAGAATGGAGCTAAGGGAAGGAATAGGAACAGGTCATGACTCAAATGCCATAGACTCTTGCTGTTTTTACTGAGGCTTAATAGCTTTTCTTGAATAAACATTTGTCTTTTTGCTATGTGCCCTTAGGATATTTTCTGAAGATTTTAAATGGTTGATTGATCATTTTTACCAGTTAAATCATTTTTACCAGTTAAATGGTTGTTTCACTGAGTAGAGGGTCCACCAGATCCTTGATCTGCCATTCCAGAAGTCATGCCTATAGAAACACCTTCGTCTTGGAATGGAGAGATTGGAAAAGGCTTCACAGAAGTTACAGAAATGATGTTTATTTAAGTTGGCTTAGGCAGGCAGACAGGCAAGAAAAAAGTTGCCCCACATGGGGAAACAGCATGTGCAAAGGAATGTGGAAATAAGACTGGAAGACTGCATAGGTGCTAGAGGTCAAGTGACTGCAGTGCGTAAGCTATGCTAAGGTACTTGGATCTCATCCTACAGGCAATGAGGAGCCATGAGAGGACCTTAGAATGGGGAATGATCTGCACAGTTCTGAATTCAAGACAGGTCACTCTGGCTGAAGTCCCAAACAGTTTAAAAGGTATTAGATTTAAACCCAGACTTTGCCAAAGCAGGGAAAGAAAGATGAGAATGCAGTTAGCAGCCAAGCCAATGCTTTTCAGTTCTCATATATGTCAGACCAAAAATCTACTTAATTTCTGTTAAGGTAAGTACACATTTCACATTCATAACTAAAACCATTAAGTTAAGAAAGTAAAATGAAAATAGATATGCTCCTTTGGTTAAAATATTTGCACATTTGTTCAACTAAATATCCAAAACACATAGGTGATGTGTACATATATAGTACATATGCTGATGAATCTCTAAGTAAAAATTAATCTGATAAATAAAAAATATTTATCTGAGTTGCTTAAATATGTATCTTATTTTTTAGTAGAAAGCTCCTTTTGTGAAACCATCTGGTTAAATTGAATGATCACTGAAATACCCATCAGGAGCTAGAAGTTCCAGTCTACATTTTTGCCATTAGCTTACTGGAGAACCTTTAGAGTCCTTTCTTTCTTTGGGACTAAACTTCTTTTCATCTGCAGAGAAAAATTAAAAAGGTATGAAGAAAAGGAGGTTGAACTAGCAAATCTCTAAGGTCTCTTTTAGCTCTAACATCCATAATTCATGAGTCTTTTTGGCAAAAATACTTCCAGTACCTGATTTAAATCAACCCCACCTAGAAAGACCTTTGAAGCATGATCTCCAAACTCCAAAGCCATAAGAAAAAACAATGATGAATTTAACTACATAATTTTAGACTGATGAATAGGAAAACATAAGCAAAGTTGAAACATAAATTGGAAAAAGTATTTGTCACACAAATAACAAGAGGCTAAATCCTTTTATATACAAAGAGCTCCATAACCCAATGAAAAACAGATGAAAAGCCATATAGTAAGAGGAACAACAAATAGGCAACGGCCAAGAACAGTTAGTTCACATGGAAAGAAACATAAATGGCCAAAAAACATGTGAAAAGATACTCATTTTCACACAAAATTAAGAAAGGCAACTTAAAATGATCATAAATTGTTATTTATACTTATCAGATTTACTAAGATTTAAAAAGTTAATATCAAATATTTGCAATTTTTGGCAGGGAAAAGGTAACATCTACCAGTACTGAAAATGTGTACACTCCTTATGTCCAACTGTTAAACATCTAAGAATTTGTCTTATTGCTATACATGCAAAAGTATGCTAATAAAGGTATACAATTATACTAACAATTATATAGTCCTTGACTACTTAATCTAAAAATAACTAAGTTCTTAATGTGCATTATTAACTTATTAAATCCTCATAAAAACGCTACTGGATAGTGACCATTATTGCCTCCATTTTTTCACACAAGGACACTGAGGCAAAGAAATTAAGCAACTTGCCTAAGGTCATATAGCAACGAATTGGTGGCATCAATATTCAGTCCAAAGTAGTCTGGCTCCAGAGCCATTCACCTTAAACACCATATATACTGCCTCTCAAGGATGTTAATTGCAGCACTACTTTTAATATCAAAAGAGTTATGAAAACATGAAATATCCATTAGTAGGCGAAACAAAAAGTAAATTACAAGACAGCCATACAGTTGAAAATTGTGCAACCTTTAAGAAAACTTATATAGATCTATATATGTTGATATGGAAAAGCATATATAAGGTCTATTAATTAAGTGAAGAAATTAAGTTACAGAACAGTAGTTGTCATGTGATAGGAATTTTGAAAATATAATATGCATATATCTAACAATATATATGCACAGAAAATCTCAGGAACCAAACACAAGAAACTAGTCACTATGGTTATCCTCTGAGGAGTGAAACTGGGAGTGCAAAGAAGGGGTGAGGTCATCAGTAGGAGAACTTCTACATTTTCGTACCTTTTCGTTCAGTTTTATCATTCTACCATAAGCATATATTACTTTTATTAGTTAAAATTACTAAGAAAAATATCAAACCAACTTTAAGCACCCTACCAGAAGTTCCTATTTGCTGCTTTTTCCCATAACAGGAGAGAGACCTTTATGACATTAACTAATTAGTGTGATCCATGAAAACTCTAACACTAAGCTGCAATTCCATTGACCTTTCCTTTGGGTCTCTCAAGCACCAGGCCCAAGACTACAGAGGATTCTGGACACTCTTAGGACAGCTCCCTGTGAATTAACAAAAGCATGTTCTCTTAAGTGGTTGCCTCAGGATTTTTAGATGTGCCCTAAGTACAAGGACAGCCAATTAAGCGTAAAAATATTTAAGGGCCTTCAGTGGTTCTTTCATTATAGGTTAGGAGGTTGGGGGCAGTTACAAAATAATTAATCCCTACCTCCTTCTTGGCCTCTAGAAATCTACATGTTTCCTGTATTTTCCAAGAGTTAAATGGTCTTGCCCCCTACTGAAAAATGATTTAATTTTCACCTCTTTTTACGACCCTTAAATTAACATTTAAGACTGGTATAAAAACAACCTTTAAAAAATCTTCAAATGCTTTGATGACTACTTAAGTTTTTCCAACATTTCGGAGAATACATTAGAATTATATCGTGGAAAAAATCTATTTTTAAAAAGATTATATTTGTGGAAAAAATGATATACATGAAATCTTCATTAAAATTGACAGGGAAGACACTAAGAAATCATAATATAAATGGGCAAAGGTGCAAATATACAAATTCCATTCAAGAAAAAATGAAAACTCAGGATATATTTGACATCACCTTTGTCTTTTCTTAGAATAATTTTTAGAGAAAAATATCAGGTTAAAATTAAAGGATACCTTAACTAAAAATAAAATCAGAAAAAAGGAAACCACAACATTATTAATAATAAAATAAAATGCAAAGTCAATCAAGCATAAGTTATCTTTTAATGGAAAATAGGGTAGAATAAAAACTTATAATGTCCAGTGTTGTTGAGATTGCAGCGAAATTAGTACAATCATTTGCTGCTAGAAGTACTTTAAGTTGACATAAACTTTTGTGAAAGGACTATGGCAATACACTACAGGTTCCAAAAAATCTTCTCATGCTCTTTGACCTGATAACTCCACTTTTGAAATTGATTCTAAGAAATAATTCAGCAAAGCAAATAGCTATGTACGTATGTATATTCACCGTCAAGTTATATAAAATATTAAAAAAATAAGAAATAACTTAGATGTCCAACAAGAGAAAAATGATTTAGTACAGTATGGCACATTTACTCCAGGGCAATACTTTCCAATTGAATTTTCTGTGTTGATGAAAATGTCTTATATCTGTTCTATTCAAAACGGTAGCAACTAGATACATGTGGCTATTGAGTATTTAACTTGTGACTAATGAGACTGAAGGGATGAATTGTTAATTTTCTCTGATTGTAATTAGTTTTAACTTCAATCTATGTAGCCACCTATATTGGAATGGTATACCAAGAAGCAGTTAAAATTTTAAAAATACAATATTTTATGTCAAAGGAAAAAAAGTAAAACGTAAAAGAAATAAGCCATGATTAAAACCATGTTTAATATAAACAATATACAAAAACACATGTTCATGGACAAATACAGAAAATAAAAATGGTTAAATATGCAAACATAAAACCAAATTTTGGTAGAATGATTAACTACTGACTGATATGTTTTACTTGTTTTTAACATTTTTTTTAATTTCAATTTTAATCTTTTAAAAAAACTTCATTGCAGGTCTGAATTTCAACTCATGTTACAAAGTTCTCCAATATGCTTTAGATTCACTAATACTGATTTATTATTATGTTGGCCAATACAGCTTTTCTTTAGGCAATTCTAAATTTCCTTGCCAGGAGCAAAGAGATGAGGAACTAGGATCTTCCCAACATACCTGTCCTTAAAAATAAGTTTAAAAACATGACATGCTCCATGAAAGCTGAAAGCCAGAGCATCTTAAGCTTGTACCACTGAAGTTAAAACAAAGGAGAACGGAGATAGAATGACTAAGTAATTAGGAACATACTTCTGTTAATGAAATATACAATAAGATAGAAGGATATTCAAGGCCTCTTTATGTTGGAATTTAGAGGATGAGGTGGGAACTGCTTTGATTTCTCACCTTTATCTTCCATCTCACAGATACCAAAGACAAAGTTTCCCTGTGGCTATTAATTCCGCTGGAAATAGTAAACTCTGGTCTTGTCTGCCTGCTTGTGTATTTCTATTGACTACAAAGTGGCATGAAACTAGATTTACAGATACATCTGGTTTCATGTTGATTTTTGGTCAGTGAAAAATCTACAGCTCTCCTGGGCATCACACTTCAAGACTATTATGCCTGGACAGTTTGAACAGAAGGAAACTTGAGTTTCATGTTAGATCTGGGGACATGGGCCCAAATTCAGCATGCACATGGGCAACAGAACTAGATGTGAGCCCAAAGTTGGTGGCAGGCAGCTCATGCAAAATGGGTGTCTTGTTGGTCCCAGAGCCAAAATATGGCAGGAAAGAAGTCAATAGAGAGCTTTTTTGGTCCCATATGATTCTGTTACATGTGGAACTCCAGTCTGTGAAAATTACGTGGAGGTTTTTCTGTACAACTCTGAATGAGCACATAAGTGGGGACAGAACATCTGGATGGAGAATGAATTGTTCTCTTTTACTATTTTTACTAATTCTTAACATTTGAATCACACTTTAAACAAAATGCTTTCAAATCCATTATCCCATTTGATGCTCACAACAACCCTGTGAGGTAAGCATAATACTCAGTACATTAACAACAGCTGTCTTAAGAACCAGTATTTGTATAGCACATTCTCTTTCAAGTGTATTACCTAACTTGTTACTCATAACTCAAAGAAGTAGCTAGAAAGTTTCAACTTTCCATTTTATAGCTAAAGAAACCAAGGCTCAGAGAAGAAGAGCAACAAGATGGCTATGGATTCATAATTACTTATGCAGTAGCACCAGGGCCCAGACACTAGTGTTCTAATTCCAAGCTCACTGTTCTTTCAAAAATACCGTGTGGGCCAGCCGTGGTGGCTCATACCTGTAATCCCAGTACTTTGGGAGGCTGAGGCGGGAGGATCACCTGAAGTTGGGAGTTCAAGACCAGCCCGACCAACATGGAAACCCTGTCTCTACTAAAAATACAAAATTAGCTGGGAGTGGTGGCACATGATTCTAATTCCAGCTACTCGGGAGGCTGAGGCAGGAGAATCGCTTGAACCCAGGAGGTGGAGGTTGCAGTGAGCCAAATTCGAGCCATTGCACTCCAGCCTGGGCAAGAAGAGTGAAACTCCACCTCAGATAAAACAACAACAACAACAAAACCGTGTGGTCTCTTTGTAGTCATACATGTTGAAGATATGCACAAAGAGCCAATAAAAGGCTTAAACTTGTTCATTCAAGTGCCATGAATTTGCAGTACCCAGGAGCAACACATTCTGCCCATCCTTTTTTTGCTCAACTACTGTTCAGTGTAGGAAACAGACTCCTGAACGATCCCACTATCTTTGGTTTTACTTCTCTGTATTTTACTCGCAGTCATCATTCTAAAATGCAAATCCTACCGGGATACACCTCTGTTTATAATCCTTCTACAGGCATACAAACTAATAATTGCCAACCCTCAATCAAGAAAACTAATATTAGAAAAAGTAATACTCATTTCATGCACAGTGTACATAAGAAGTACTCAGTGAATAGCAAATTATTTTTTAAATCCTTCCAAGACTATGTTCATAAGACAAAGTTCAATATCTTCAAAGGGCAAAAAGTTTTTGTTAGAAGTTTTTGAAATCTGCACAACATGGTGACTATAGTTGATAATAATGTGTTGTCTATTTCAAAATTGTTAAGAATAAATTTTAAATGTTATAACCAAAACATAAGTATGTGAAGTGATAAATATGCAACTTAGCTTGATTTAATCATTCTACATTGCATACCTACATCATAACATCACATTGTACCCCACTGAAATATATAATTATATTTTGTCAATTAAAAATTAAATAAAATTTTAAAACCCCACAGGATGTCATCCAAGGCCCTTTGCAACCTAACACAGGCCTGCTCTCTGCTGAAGCAACAGTGAAGTATGTGCCATTCCCTTAAATGCAATGTAGTAGCATAGCTCTAGGCTAGTCCCTCTGTCTGGGGTGCTTTTCTTCCCTCAGCTTGAGTTTCTCTGAGAATTTTCCCTTATCACTCTTTTCCCTCAGAATCAATCACATATTCAGCACCTTATATTCACGTACACTATGAATTTTTTTAAAAATAGCAATTTAAAAAGTGTTTTGTCTTTTTAAAGGTGTTTTGTCTCCCCTGGTCGACTAAAAACACCTAAAAGACAGAGATTTGTCTCATCTATTAACAGAATGCCTAGCACAGTGCCTGGCACATGTCAGGCATTTATAGGCTTATTGAATTAATTCACTTCAATAAAGCAATGCCAATTATCTATTATGTTACCTGACAAAATATTGCATGCCCATTTTGAGGCAAATGCAAACCAGTAAACCTCACATTTCATGAATTATCAAATCTGATACATCATCAGTTTCTGAACAGACAGATAAAAGGCTATCACATGGCTTCCCTGAGTTACTCTTTCTGCTGCTTGGCAGCCTTGAAGATAAGAAAGGGAAAAACTGTTTTTTTTAGGGACAAATAAAGCGGCCAGATGACCATTTCATAGCCCACAGAGTGGCTGTAAAACAAAATGGCAAACCACTCAACAAATGGCTTTCTCATAAAGAATGCTCCAGGATGGAATGAACACACACGTGCATGCCAAACTGGCCCTCCAAAGAGTCTGTCCACAATGAAAGTGGAACCATCTAAGCAAAAAGGGTGAGTCATCTCACAATCATGTACACATCTCCCCTCAACACTAAAAGGAAATTCCAACTGTGTCCTCTGTAACACAGGCAACTGGAAGAATCCTTTGCAAATGCCTGAGGCTGAGTCCTTCGTGCTCTACAATATATTGAGATTCCTACTGAACTCATTCCCAGGGAAGGAAACACTTTCCTAATTATTTTTGGACTTCACTTAACCAGCTCCAGATCATAAAGTTCCCATTCTCACACTGGTCCCTGAGGGACTAAAGTGAAGGACACTGTTCCAAAGATGCCATTGGCAACCAACCTAGGAAAGAGGTTTCAAAAAACACTCTCCAGTTACCATCGCTAGGTCAACTCCCTCCTCTGGGGGCAGACAATAACAGCCTGCAGTGAAAACTATTCCAGCATAAAAGGCTCACAGAACAAAGAGAAATGTAAAGAAAAATGTGTTCACTTTCCTAAATTTCTTCAGCCAGTGGTTGAATAAGCTAATACTGTTTACCCTGTGTGATCTTGTTACAGTCACACACAAGTTGTTAAGAGTCGAGAACATTTTCAACAATAGTAGGAAACCCTACTCTTATTCTTCAGGTAAATGGTCCATATACTGGTAATTATCAAACAGGGTGAGTGCAGAGGAATATATATCAGAATCTCTGGGAGAAAGTGTCATTCAGAGAAACACATTCTGTACCTATTACATAAGTATAATTATGTAATACTCTGGCATCAATGACTAATTTATTTGAGGATTTCAAACATTAAAAGAGGGTATGAAACTTTCATGCTTATTGAAAATGGATATGTGCTTATTATAAATATCAATCCTTGAACCTCAGTAAGTTTGAGGAGGGGCCTAGGAATCTGCATTTGTAACAGAAATACTCTTCTCTCCCCTTCCCAAGGACTCTATATAGACAGCCCTGTGATCGCATGTTACAAATCCTACCATCCTGTAAATGCTACACATTTCCCAACAGATCGGTTTATACATGCTAAGGGTTAGAGAAAGTGACAAACAGTTGGCAGATCATTAGCATAGAGTTAGAACAAACATGAACCCCAAAAGTAACCTTCAGGCACAGTGAAATTGAATCACCCTATTCTCTCAGAGGAACATAAATTTGTAGAATGTGGTGATGCCCAGGGAACAGGTCAACACCCTTAAGGCCTCTTGGAACGGGTGAGTGCTAGCAACTTGCAGACCCCACTGCAGTGGCCTCATCTAATCTGCTTCCCATCCTTAGTTCCAGAAATGGCACACACACACACACAGACACACACACACACATACACACACAAAATTTCTCCCCAGTTTCTGACCTTCTGTTAAAGAGCAGCTGTGGGGTTGGAAGACAGTGCTGTTCCTGTACCATCATGTATAAAAGGGTTCTTTCCTCTGACTATTGCTGTTACCCACCCTCTCAGGATTATACCATAATGGTTAAGTATGAGATCTAGAGCCAAGCTGTCTTGGTACTAATCCTGACTCTAAAACTTCTTAACTCTGTGATTTCAATCTATCTCAGCACCTTACAAAGCTATTGGGCTTTACCTCCTTGCACCATGCCATGCCCATTTTATCTCTGTGACACATCTAAAACATTTTCTCTCTCCTCCTTTTCCAAAACAGCTCTTCTAAATCATCTCTTCATCATCTTTCTATCCTAAATGCCCTCCCTGTCTCCAGTCTCTGCCTCACCACCCTCCAAACTTTACCATCAACCCTTATCTACACTATTGCTAGAATTTTCTTTCTAAATCACAGATGTGACCAGTTAACCCCTTTGTTCAAAAACAAATGTTAATGTTAAAACTCCTCAGCCTGAAATTCAAGGCCTTCTATGACTAACCCCAATCTGTACTTTCAAACTCGTTTTCTACTACACTTATTTTTATGCATCTTATACTTCCATTATACTGAACTCTTGAATTATCCCATATGATGACTTTCAAGGTTATCTATTCTTTTGCTTGTGCTCTTCTCTCTAGCTGGAATGCCTTCCTTCTTCATCTTCTCCTACTCATATCCTATTTCTCAAGGCCCAGTTCACAGAAAATCTCCTCTGAACTCTTATCAAATTTTGTCAATCTCAAGGCAACGAGCACTTCCTATTTTGCAGTAGAGTTAGTGTGACCCATATTTTACCTCTTCTACTCCATTATGAGACACTTGAGGTCAGACGCCATGTCTGATTCCTTTCTTCTTTATACTGTCTACAGAGCTTATTAAGGTACCAGGTTCAGAGTGAGCTCTTAAGATGTATGTGATGCAAATGAACAGTTTTCCAGGCTCCTTATTTTCTCTGCCATAGTAGAATAATAGGCATATGACTTCTGTATCCTAAAATTGCATTGTGGGAAAGTCTACCTAGAGACAACTTATGTTCCTTTACTATTCATTTGTGTATCAAAGGATTTGTATAGGCCTCGGAGAATCAGTATCATTACTATTAATACTATTAAAATTAATAATACATGTATTTTATTACTTTGGAAGTCGTGTTTCTCAACTACAATTTCACAACAGTATAAATTAATTCCATTATGTCAGGTAAAAAGAAACTGAATCATGAAAGGATAAATGCCTTGCCTTGTATGGTAAATATATTAGTTTTTATTGCTGCGTAACAAATTATCACAAAATTAGCAGTTTAAAACAATACTCATTTATTATCTTACTTTTTTTAAAGTCAGAAGTCAACTGGATTCTCTACTCAGGGTCGCACAAGGCCAAAATCACAGTGTCAATCAGGCTGGACTCTTATATGGAAGTTCTGGAGAAAGAATCCACTTCCAAGTTCAAGTTCGTTGACAGAATTCTTTATGGCCGTAGGTCTGAGGCCCTCATTTTCTAGATGGCTGTCAGCCAGGGATCATTCCTAAAGGCCACTTTCCGTGCAGCCTGCTCTATCTTCAAGTTAGTACTGGCATATCAAATTCAAATTACCCTCAATGTTCAAATCTCTGCGTGGCTTTCTGTCACCAGTTAAAAAAATCCCAAACTCTCTGCTTTCAAACGGCTTGTGTGACTGGTCCTTTCTTAAAGTTAACTGCGCCATGTAACAAAGCTTAATCATGGGAGTGATATCATATTCACAGTTTCTATCCTTACTTAAAGAGGAAGGAATCATACAAGGACAAGGTAATCAGGGTCATTATAGAATTCTGCCTACCACAGTAAGTGATTAGTGCAGCTAGTATTTTAATTAAGTGAGGTAGACAAAAAGTTCCTAAAAAGCATAAAAACTCAATCTGGTTAAAAATATTTTTGTATTAAAATAGACTGAGTAGAGATAGCTTAGTTTATTATTCTGAAACAAAAAGATAAATATGAAATAAGAATTATCCTTTCTAATTATATATTACTTACTGTCATGTAAACTTTCCAGAAAATTTTTATAAAGAGGTTATGGTTCTGTCTCCAACTTAATTTATTGTCATATTTTTCAGGACACATTACTGTGGGCAAGCCATAACTGCCAAAGAGGATTTGACATGGATATGACTATCAGCACAGGAATCTCACCAAAATGGAAGGCGGGGGGCCTAATTAGGCTCACCACTGACTTGCTGTGTGACTTTGAGCAAGTCTTTTCCTTTTGGTGGGGGCTTCAATTTCAACATCTGTAAAATGGGGTGGGGTGGACTGAATTATCTACGAGCTCTTATTTAATTGAAACAGTCTGTGAAGTGATTGTATTTCACATTAACCCTTTTATACTATTATTCTTATGAGTAAAGGTGAACCTTGTAAGAATCTGTATTTTCTGACAGGAGCTGAAAAATGAAACCTATGAAGAGATTAATCAAATAAACACATGAATCTGAAATAAACTTTTTTCTTAGTTTTCTGCAGCTCTGCAAAGAATAAAATAATAAATCTAGAAGTACCTATTATACATTATGGGCTCAAAATGCCTCTTTCTAAATAATTCAATAACTACATTATTGAGTATCTACTCTCTACTTTGCATTTCCTATTGCAAGGGGCTTTCAAGCATCAGAAGACAGGTTGGACTATGAAGACGGCATTTAAGAGCTCTTCTAACGCTGAAATCCCATACATACACTAAGATACAAAATACATAGCATTTACTATCAAACAACTTACAATTCTCCTTGGGAGACATAAAATTATTTGGGGAGTAAATGAGCCAAAAAGTATTTTTATTCCCCAGTTTATGAATAAATACCAAGAAAACGTACACACTGTTAGTCATTGCATAACCCAATATCTCATGTGTTTTCATGATGACCTGGCTGAAGTCATCCATTTAATTTATTTTAAAAACACAAACAATTTATATTTGAAACTTAACTAAAAATATAAAAATATGTCTTTTTACCAAAAAGGTCACATGTGCTGTCAACAAGTTTGCCAGAAATAAGTAAGCAGAATTTATGGAATCATTTTCTTTTTCTCTTTTTATTATTTTATTTTATTTCATTTGTTTTTTGCTATGCTCCCTTGAATCATGGAAGGAAGAATCCTTTTTTTCAAGTGATTTTTGCTAACTAACATACAAAAATGTCCCCCAAATATCCAATATAACTGAAGATAGTTTTCCTCCAAATCACTTTTATTTTGTTTATAACTTGAACTACAGTTTTTATTTTTGTTTTTCTTTAATGTACAGTTTTTTAAAATTTTTGTGAGTACACAATAGGTGTATATATTTATGGGGTATATGAAATGTTTTGATAGAAGCATGCAATGTGTACTAATCACATTATAGAGAATGAGGTATACATCCCTCAAGCATTTATTCTTTGTGTTACAATCAATCATATTGTACCCCTTTAGTTATTTTAAAATGTACAATTAAATCATTATAACTATAGTCACCTTATTGTGTTATCACATAGTAGGTCTTATTCATTCTTTCTATTTTTTTAAATTTTTTTTTATTATTATACTTTAAGTTCTAGGGTACATGTGGATAACGTGCAGGTTTGTTACATATGTATACTTGTGTCATGTTGGCGTGCTGCACCCATCAACTCGTCAGCACCCAACAACTCGTCATTTACATCAGGTATAACTCCCAATGCAATCCCTCCCCTCTCCCCTCTCCCCATGATAGGGCCCGGTGTATGATGTTCCCCTTCCCAAGTCCAAGTGATCTCATTGTTCAGTTCCCACCTATGAGTGAGAACATGCGGTGTTTGGTTTTCTGTTCTAGTGATAGTTTGCTGAGAATGATGGTTTCCAGCTGCATCCATGTCCCTACAAAGGACACAAACTCATCCTTTTTTATGGCTGCATAGTATTCCATGGTGTATACGTGCCACATTTTCTTAATCCAGTCTGTCACTGATGGACATTTGGGTTGATTCCAAGTCTTTGCTATTATGAATAGTGCCACAATAAACATATGTGTGCATGTGTCTTTATAGCAGCATGACTTATAATCCTTTGGGTATATCCCCAGTAATGGGATGGCTGGGTCATATGGTACATCTAGTTCTAGATCCTTGAGGAATCGCCATACTGTTTTCCATAATGGTTGAACTAGTTTACAATCCCACCAACAGTGTAAAAGTGTTCCTATTTCTCCACATTCTCTCCAGCACCTGTTGTTTCCTGATCTCACACCAGTTAGAATGGCATTCTTTCTATTTTTTTGTGCCCATTAAACATCCTCACCTCACCCTCCCCTGCCCCACCAACTATCCTTCCTAGCCTTTGGTTACCATCATTCTACTCTCTATATCCATGAGTTCAATTGTTTTGATTTTTAGATTCCACAGATTAAATGAGAACATGCAATGTCTGCCTTTCTGTGCCTGCCTTATTTCACTTAATATAATAATTTCCAGTTCCATCCATTTTGTTGCAAAAATGACAGGATCTCATTTTTTATGGCCGAATAGTACTCCACTGTATATACGTACCACATTTTCTTTATCCATTGATCTGTTGATGGAGCTCTGTTTTTAGTACCAAAGTTTTAAATAATATTTTTATAAATAACAAAAGGAATTTATAATCATCGCTTTTAAGAAATCAAACTGTGCAGGGGTGTATAACGTAACAAACCTCAGTTTTTAGCCAGCTCCTTTCCATGTCCCTCTCCAGGTGGAGCCACTTTTAGCAACTTGAGGTATATCCCCCCATAGCTTTTTCTATGCACGTATAAACATATGCGTATACGTACATTCAAATGTATGGTTTTCTTTTTGCAAGAGTCAGGGGATATTAACATAGTCATTTGAAACTAACTTTTCTCACTCAACTATATAATATGTTGGTATATGCAAATGTGCAAATCAACCATTAAATACTATGCAACCATTAAATCAGCCATTAAATATGTTGGTATATGCAAAT